>NC_064426.1:38277500-38377500 GCF_023375975.1 Astyanax mexicanus | reverse complement strand
GCTATACAGTTAACATTATATTATCTAGTCTTGCATCCTCCAATGAACAGAATTTGCTACTTACACGCATATACAGATACCTTCATTAGCAGAGATTTCTCTCCCTCCATTTTTGAAAATGATTTCACTCCACACAGTGGTGAAAACAGTTGCTCTGGTGATCCGGTATAATGCTGATTTAGGGGGGAAGAGAAAGAGAATTTTGGCTCTTGCTTATGAATATTCATACATGCAAACATATCGCCTCAGATTGGCTAACAGCACTTCAATACCCCTCCATTCATGTATTTCAGCAGTAAGACACCTTTAACATTTATGTATATGTGAACATTTGAAATGTAGTGCTTTCTGGTGTAATCAGACAGACAGACAGACAGACAGAAAGCATTAAAAAAATACACAATAACATTTTCTTGTGGTGATATATAACATCTTATAGCTGAGTGTTATTGTTTTGGAACAGATACCCACAGATAATCCAGACATGCTAAGTGTTGACAGTAAACTTCCAGACAATCTACTTGGACTGTTACGTTACTTTCGTAACTCACTGGTGCACCCGTAAGTGTTACACATCTGGTAGTATTTTCCTTTCTTTTCTTTTTTTTTTTTACCATGAACTGTGACTAATTTGTGTGTTAATTTTTCAGCAAGAAAAAGTTTGTGGGCTTTGAGATTTTCAAAGACTTGTATCCAGACTTCTTCATCTGTGCAAACAAGCTGGCGAAAGAGATGCGTTGGACAGATTAAGGATACCCGTACACACTCCTGCTGTCTCTCCTTTTTATGAGCTGCTACCAAAAAAACAAAAATCTGATTATCCTGTACTCCAATCGATGGATCTAACCGATGGGCATTTTTTAACCCTTGTGTGGTGTTCGGGTCTGTGGGACCCGTTTTCATTTTTCATCAAATGATACTAAAAAAATATTTTTTTCTAACTCAAACTCATTGGCATTGGCTCATTTTTTGTGGGAAACATATATCAAAACTTATTTTTGATAAACACACACTGTACCCGCCCCCCCCCTCCCCCCCCCATTTATATTACATACAGTATGTTTGGCCAAGGGCTAATAAACATTGCTTTATTTGTAAATTTGAAACTAAACAAATTTTCTACTCATATCTTGAGTTTAATTCATTTTCTTTTACATTTTATTCAAAAACTAATAAAAAAAAGAGTAGCACTTTTTGAAAGAAATGAAACATAAGAAAGGTAAAGGGCAAATATTAACCATGTAAGCTGTTTATATTGCTTGCAATTTAGGTGAAGCGAGCATGTGTAAAGCATTTTAATGTAGAATTGCTTAATTTTGCTGAATTAAATACAAGTAACAAAGTAAACGAGTAACAAAAATATGAACACCACACAAGGGTTAATGATGGCTTAGTGGTTAGCACATTCACCTCTCAGCACTAGGGTATTGGGTTCAAGACCCCATCTGGGTGGAGTTTCCATGTTCTCCCTGTATCTGCCTGGGTTTCCAACAGGGAACTATAGGTATGTGTATTATATATGATTGTGCTGGATACAGTCCTCCAGGTGGACGGTTGTTTCTGGTTGAGAGTATGCTGTGCTCTATTGGTTGCCACTTCTCATCAGTGTGTGGATGTGTGCTGAGAATGAATAGTTGTGTGTAAAATGTGTAGATTGTAAAGCGTCCTTGGGTTTCTTGAAAGGTGCTATTTAAGTGTAACTTCATTTCATTTTCACTTCATTTATTCATTCATTTATAAAGTAAGACAGGAAATAACTAACCTATAGTGGTGCTTTTAAGTTTTTGAACCCATTAGAATGTTCTGTATTTCTGCATAATTGCACTTTGACCTAAAAGAAAACTAGACATATTTGTTATTGTATTGAGTAAAATGATCCAATATTACAGATCTCTGAGTGGCAAAAGTATTTGAACTTTGATTTGATTGGATAATTTAAAGGTGGAATTAGAATAAGGTATATTATTTATATAAGTAACACAGGCATATACAAAATATGATCTTCACAGCACGTTTGTGAAAGCATACTATAGCATGTTTAAAGGAGATTTTTCAGGAGCTGATAACCGATCCACAGTCAGACAGATTATAGTGTACAAATGCCAAAATTTAAGACAGTAGATTCATTATTTCCCTCTCCAGAAGTGCTCCACCAACAAAGATCACACCAGGAGAGATCACAAATAAACCATAGGTAACTTGTAAGCAACTGAAGGCCTTTCTCCCATGTTAATATCTACACTTCTACATCCAGGAGAGCACCGCACAACAACGGTGAGCATTTTACTGCATTCCAGCACCAAAAACAGATTTATGTTAGTATGGAGGATGTAGTAGCTTTTGGGCCTGTTATCTGCATCCAATCCAGGACAGCTCACCATCATTGATGGAAAAATGAATTCTGAATGATACCAGCAAATTCTGATGGAAAATGTCGGAATATCTGTTGGTGAGCTGAATCAAATCTTTAGCTGCAGTTATTGCGGGTTCACTCACTTTAATTAAATGTAATAAAATATTTAGTAATATTAGAAAATTTTCCTCAGAAAAATAAATGAGCAAGTCTTTTTTTTTATTTATTTGGAACTACTTTTAGAACTTTTTTTAGATCAAAATTAAGTAGAAATATCGAAATTTGAAAAGGCATTTTTTTAAACAATGAACATAAAACTTATTTCTTCATTAACCAAAAGTCCCGTTGGGTCTGATAGAGGCATTTCAAGCATGGTTTTGGACATGGATTCTTTTTTCTTTTCTTTTTTTTTTCTTTATTTAATTTCATTTCTGTTCTATCCACTGGCCAGTCACAGTGTATGCTTATGCTTAGTGTAGTTATCTTTATTGTTATTATTATTATCTTTATAGTTATTATTTGTATCTAAAACAGTCTTTTTTGTTGTTTGTTTTCTAGACTGCGTCACATTGATTGTTTCTGGTATTACTGCAATATTGACCAATTAAAATTGCCTTAAATCTTTTTAAATCCTTAAATTTTTGTATTGTTTTATATGCATGTGAAGAAACTGTTGATTAATTCTTTGAGGCAGCATTATGCCATATAGAGATTTTAATGAATATATCACTCATGTATTGTCTTTTGCATTCTTTAGGGTAGAGTAGCAATGAAAACATTAATTTTTTTTTCAATTTTATTTTGTGTGTATGCATCAAATAGGCATTTTTACAGTTTTACTATACTTTTACTATACATAAACTGAATTGTTCATAGATGGCCAGTTCTCACTGTGGCCAGCTTAAGTAATATGGCTGAATTGTCTTAAAGTACATTTACAAAATCTAAACTACCAATTTGCAGAGGTTTTTAGAGAACTTTAACCAAATCTGGCATTTTTCTGCTAATTTTATTTGTACTGGGGAAAAGGGAAAACATTCCATGTAAAATATGCTCTATGTTTGTATATGTACACACAGCAAAGTTATTGTTTTCTGATGTATCAATAAATAAAAAAGTTTTTGTGCATTAGAATGTGTTAAAGCTTATCTTTTGTGGACCAAGTGTGCCTAACCCTTTGCCTTAGACTGTAGTTATTTACAATTTAGTGAATTTGTAATATTAATTAGAAAATGAGCAGTTAAAGTTATCAAAACAATAGTATGCACTACAAACCAGCTTAAATACCAAACCAGCTTAAATACCAAACCAGCTCTGTGGTAGAAACCACAGAGTGTATGTAAGTAAGAGTGGTGGCTTCACTTTTCGACTGCTGTTGCACTATCCATACTTATGTATGTACCTTCTATGGGAAGAAACAGGAGAGGCTGATTAGCAATCAGGAGAGTTTGAATAACATACTTAGTTCTGATTGGTGGAGGAAGAGTTTAAGCCCTGAATTATAGGAAATGAACTCTACTACATAGGGGGAGTTGAGTCTGAGACTCTAGCAGCAGAAGGAGCTGGAAGAGAAGCGAGTGTGGGAGTAGTTAGATTGAAGTGAAATTTCTGAAATTGTTTAGCCTTTTAAACCATATACAAAGTAACACGATTTTCACTATATCATATATCACTATATCAATATATCTAAGATCATGACAGATACTTTTATATTCCAATCCTCTCTCTCTCTGCTCTAGATTTCTCAATAAATACATAAATAAATAAATGAAAATAAATAATTGAACGTAAGTTAGCATAGGAAAAACTAAAGAATATGAGCATACATAAAAATATAAAAAATACTTAAAAATAAATAAATTGCAAATGCACAAATGTATGAATAAATTGCATAAATAAACAAATACTGTAAATGTTCAATTTATTTATTTCTAGCCTGAATTTGTTCATTTGTTTAGGATTTTTTGTCCCATATTAATTGATTAATATATTTATTTATGTGTTTATTTTTGTTTGTTTTTGTTTTTATTAATTTAATAAAGGATGTTTAGGGTAAAAACATGCTTTTTGTCCTGAAAAATATCACGTATTAAAAAGTATTCCTGTAGAAGAAGCTGGAGTCTGTGTGACACGAACCGAAAATAGCCGAGCGTGACGTCGTGAGCAGTCCTCCCGGATTGGCTAAACCCGACACACCCTAAACCCCGCCCCTGAAGGTCAAACAGGGAACTGTGAAAAAACGTCTAATGAATTAACATTATTATATTTATTAACACAGCCGTGTATCTAACGTACTGATTATGATTATATGTCATTGTAACGTTTATTATTTTTTTCTGATCGTTTGAGGCTAAATGCAAAAATATAAAATTTGGATGTAAAGTCTTATTTATTTTTTTTATTTAGTTTAGTGTTCAAGAAATACGCACTGATCCCACATGTACCTACAAAGTTTCATGTCTGCACGAGTTACGGTTTAGCTGCACAACTGTTTTTCTTTAGAAAAAAAAATAAGAAAAAGAAGAAGAAGACAAATTTGAGCAAAAGCAATAGGGTTCCACGCACCCTAACAAAAGACTCAAAATAAGTTTAGTGTACAAGAAATACTTTTTTTGTCAATTTTTTTATCCAATTCTATTTTTTTCATCCCTGTCCCTCACATAAAAAAAAATCAATTTTTGCATTGTTGGATTATACCATAAAATTTGTGTTACAAGTTACAAAAATAGTCAAATAACAAACTGAGGCTGTATTCGGAATGGCATACTACTATACTGCGTACTGCATACTGCACTAGTATGTACTGCATACTACACACTGCCCAGTATGTAGTATTCGGTACTGCAACACTTTTGATTGTAGTACCCTACATGGCCCCATGACACACCAGTCAGTCCTCTGTAGTGCTCCGAATTCCTCGCAGTGAGTTGTAAACAGAAACAACCCAAGAAAGTTCCAGTTATATTTAAATACGTTTTCC
This sequence comes from Astyanax mexicanus, assembly GCF_023375975.1. Classification (NCBI taxonomy): domain Eukaryota; kingdom Metazoa; phylum Chordata; class Actinopteri; order Characiformes; family Acestrorhamphidae; genus Astyanax; species Astyanax mexicanus. Next base: position 38,372,167 of record NC_064426.1, on the reverse strand, counting down.
TATTTATTTTAGTAGATTACTATTTTCATCTATGTAAGTACCATCAAGAAGAAAACATTTAAACAAACTCTCATTCATATTTACACAATCTCAACTATAAAAGAAATGAGACACGTTGCACAAGTGAAACAATTTTATTAATTTGTATTCAAATCATTCCCTTATTTAAAAGAAAAATATGTAGTAAAACTGAGGGAATTATTTATTAAATCAAAAGAACGATTTTTTAAACAAAGGTAATTATTATTAAATGAACAGAACGATTTATTGGAATTATTTATTAAATAAAGAGAACGATTTATTAAAACTGAGGGAATTATTTATTAAATCAACAGAACGATTTTTTAAACAAAGGTAATTATTTATTAAATTAACAGAACGATTTATTGGAATTATTTATTAAATAAAGAGAACGATTTATTAAAACAGAGGGAATTATTTATTAAAGTAACAGAGTAATTTATTAAAACTGATGGACTTATTTATTAAAATAACAATCATTTATTAAAACTGAGGGAATTATGTATTAAAGTAACATAATAATTTATTAAAACTGAGGGAATTATTTATTAAAATAACAGAATAATTTTTTAAAACTGAGGGAATTATTTATTAAAATAACAGAATAATTTTTTAAAACTGTATGTTGCTGCACACTGCGGAGGGTCCCGGCCGCGGCGGAGAGCGCTCGGCCGCGGCAGCGGAGGGTCCCGACCGCGGAGAGCGCTCGGCTGCGGCAGCGGAGGGTCACGGCCGCGGAGAGCGCTCGGCCGCGGCAGCGGAGGGTCCCGGCCGCGGAGAGCGCGCGGCAGCGGAGGGTCCCGGCCGCGGAGAGCGCGCGGCCGCGGCAGCGGAGGGGCTCGACAGCGGTGAGCCGATACTTTCCAAAATAATTCCCTTAATTTAAAGATATATATGTATCCATAATTTGAAAATCTCTCGCACTCGCCACCATCTTGTTTTTTTCTGAAGCGAGCTGGAGGAGCCAGCCGCAATGCATGTTGGGATGCAGTACACCACGAAGACAGCTCTCCATGCACACTGCGAAATCGGAGCGGAGTAGTACACCATCCGGGTACCTGTAGTGCACTACAGATTCTCAGTTTGGTCGCATACTGCGTACTGCATACTAGCTTTAGGCAGATTTAGTACGCGAGTAGTATGTAGTATGCCATTTCGAAAACGCGGTGAGAGAAGGTTATATATATATATTAATGATTACGTTTTATACTCAGTTTTCTGTTTTCGAATATAGCTTGATACAGTCATAAAATTAAACTGCTAAACGTTACACTGACCATTTTACCTGTGTAAAATAGTAGTTCATTATTTTAAGAATAAAATATAATATATTTGATGGGTTAGTGTAAAGTTTAGCAGTTTAATTTTCTGACCATATCAACCTAAATTCGAAAATTGGATATAAAACTTAATGATTTTTTTTCCCATTTAGTATAGTGGAGAAGAAATGAGTTTTCATGTAATTTTATTTCAATTATCTAGTTTTTCGTTTCGGCCATTAACAGAATTTCAAGAAAAATGAAAAGTTGAAATTTTTCTCGATTTTCAGATTTGTCCATTTTTGTATCACAAATCTGCAAAAAAAATAAAAATCAGAAAATAAAGAAAAGATTCATTTTTTTTACATTTTTCCTGAAATTCCGGTTTTGAGGAGGAGAGATAAAAAAAAACTACAATTGCAAAAATGGATGAAAACTTATTTCATTTTTACTGCAGTAAATAAAAAAATATAAACAAAGAGTTTTTACATCAAATTTACCATTTTTGTATTTTGCTTCACACGGTCAGAAAATGTATGTATGTATTTGCTCTATTTTATTATTATGTAAAAACGTGCCTCTCCCAACATGGCGGATTGAGCCTGCCGGACTGGAGCAGTTGTTCGTCAGCTGCGTGCTGCGCCGGAGTGCTGCGCTGTCTGTGTCTCCTGTTACATACAGGTGAAGTGAAGGCGCTGCGGGTTACAGTAAGGAGAGATTACAGGTCAGTGTTTTATTAATATCTGTATTATTCTCTTATATTATATATGAACAGATAATAATAATGATACAGTGTCAGCGCTGCTGCGTCGTCCTCTTATCTAGTTTAGCTACAGGTAACTGATCCGGGCTGGTTAGCTCGGGTTAGGGAAGTTAGCTGGTTGGTACTCGGTTGTTGTGTTATTAAAGCTGAAGCAGTTCTGAGGTCAGTCCTGTTTTCCTGCTTTGCTGTATAATGAATTCTACAGTACTGTAGTAAAGTTGTTTGTTCGGCAGGTTTACAGTCTTATACAGAAGCTAATGCTAACGCTTTAGCATCACATCCACACGCAGCTTCAGTTCAGTCAGGGACACTATGCTATAATTATGAGCTGCTATAAGATATTGTGAGTTGCTAATTCATAACTAGGAGATACTAAGTCATGATTATGAAATACTAAGTTAAGATAATGAGATGCTATGAGATATTAAGTCATAATTATGAGATACTAAGAGGTACTAAGTCATAATTATGAGATTCTAAGTCATTACGAGATACTATGAGATACTAAGTCATTACGAGATACTATGAGATACTAAGTCATTACGAGATACTATGAGATACTAAGTAATAATTATGAGATGCTATTTGATACTAAGTCATAATTACGAGATATTATGAGATACTAAGTCATAATTTGGAGATAAGTCAATTATAATGATATTATAATTTAAGGCATAGTTATGAGATACTAAGAGATACTAAGTCATAATTATGAAATTTTAAGGCATAATTATGATATACTAAGAGATACTAAGTCATAGTTACGAGGTGCTATGAGATACTAAGTCATAATTATGAGATACTAAGAGATGTTAAGTAATAACTATGAGATACTAAGAGATACTAAGTCATAGTTACGAGGAGCTATGAGATACTAAGTCAAAATTATGAGATACTAAGAGATACTAAGTCATAGTTACAAGGTGCTATGAGATACTAAGTCATAATTATGAGATACTAAGAGATACTAAGTCATAGTTACAAGGTGCTATAAGATACTAAGTCATAATTACGAGGTGCTATGAGATACTAAGTCATAATAATGAGATGATAAGTCGTAATTTTGATATACTCCAGTGTCTGGAAAGTTTAGCTGCAGATCAGAGTGTGGGTTAGTAATACAGTGTCAGTCTGGGAGGATTATGCAACTCCAGCCTGTTAGCAGACACCATGTGAGAGTTACCCAACAGGTGCCACCTTTAAACCGAGCTGGATGAAGCACCCAAAGCATGTATTTACCTAAAGTACATAAAGTACAATATTACTGCAGGCCTGATACAAAAACTAGTCTTATTCCAGGATATAATGTCTCAAAGATTGATTTTTTTACTGTTTTATGGTACAGAAATGGAATTGAAAAAATAAATAAATAAAAGATTCTGATTTAAAGCTGTCAGGGTATGAAGTATCAAAGGTAAAAGTACCATGATTTATGATTGCTTTTTTGATTTATAATTATTTGTAAATAAAATAAAATAAAATATAAATGCTGTTTTTTTAAAAACTAGCTCATTCACTGTTTTATATTTCTGATAATGTACTGAAGTCAAAAGTGAGATATTTTACTTTGTTTTCTGTCCACCACTGCTTCTAATGAAACATAAGTGTGACTATTGTGTTGTACTTTTACATGTTTAGTTTAGTTTGTAAATAAAAAAAACTTCAGTTTTATCTGTAAACAAGCAGAACCATTTAAAAAGATGCACAGACTTTTGTTTTCTGTACATTTCTTTTCATTTAAAAATGTTTTTTTTTTCAATCTCAATCTATTACTTCAATCTCACATGCAGCTTCTATATTAATATTATCTTTTATATGATATAAATATCACCACATAAATGCCACATAAAATAAAATAGTTATTTACAGGTTTCTGACAGAAACAAATCTAGTGAGATATCCCCATTTTTTAAAATGACATGAAAGCCGTAATTCGATTAATCAAGTGAATCTGATGATTCTCACAGCACGATTCACATCAGTATCTGTTATTACCTGTGTTTCAGGTTCAGCATGGCTTTAAGAAGCGCTGTGTGTCGTCTTCTCATCCAGCCTCAGAGATGTGTGGTCACTTCAGCGTTCAGAGCTCAGGGCACTGCAGCTCCGGCTCAGCGCGGTGAGGATCTTCTTTACTGCCTTAACATCTGATTTTTAGGTCGTTTTTAAAACGGACTCTGGTTGGTGTGCGGTTCATTTCAGCAAGTGTGAAATCGACCAACAAACTCCGGAGTCATTATTCAAGATATTTATCTCTTAATATATATTTTGCATTTATTATTTTATTTTTAATTGTTTTATTTTTTCTTAATTAAATCTTTATTGTTTGTTTGTTTGTTTGTCCTCATTTCAGTTTAACCTTTATTTAAAAACTTGATTTTAATTTATCTTTTTTTCAGCCCCTTTTTTTTTCAGCCATTTTCAATGCTCTGAAAATAATAGATAGATAGATTGAATGATTGATTTTGATTGAAATGAATATTGATTTGAATACCTTGTGTTAGTGCTGGGTGGTATACCAGTTCATCCAAGAATAGCACTTTATCTGATGAGCTCCTGCTGCTGTTCCTCACTGTATGAGGGTTTTGTATACGAGTAAAATAGAAAAACAACAGCAAACAGCAATTATTCACTCAGAAAAAAGAGGAATAGAATTACGCAGTCGATCCACAGCTCGGAAAAAAGTTTTTCCCGTCCCACAGACGAGCCCAGGATCAGTCCTGGGTGCAGAATCGTTTATTCAGCACAAGTGATATACTTTAAGAGCAGTTACTATCGCCCTATTTAAATATAATAATACTGTAGCTGTAATGCCTCTAATGGCTTCAAGAATAAAATATTTTAAATTGATATTAAACTTTTGTCTAACTTGTACAATAGAGCTTTTGAGAAATATCTCTTTAAATACTTATATTTTGAGTATTTTAGGTTTGTTTATAGTGTGTATGGGACTATTTAAAATGTGTTTGCGTATCTCTTTTTAAGGTCTATTGTTTACATTCTTCAGCTGTTTTTCTGCTAATAGAGTCTGATTTCTTCATATATTGTGTATATATTTTGTGGGACAAAGTAAAATCAATACTAATCAAAGCTTTAATTTAAAGCCTTAATGTTTTTTTATTATATGTACTCCTAACAGTACAGTAACTCACAAACCTATATTAAAGCCCAGTCATGCAAAAAAAAACTGTGGTATATAGTAAAACTATCAGAATCCTGAAAAATACTATGATATACGTTTTCGGTTTTACTGCCCAGCACTACCTTGCGTGTTGAATCATGTTTTTACTTTTTGTAAATGTATTTCATATTTTTATGCATTTCAGAGGCAGAGAAGAAGCAGGTTAAAGCACGTAAGTGAATTGCTGTTACAAAAAATGTTTTTGGCTTTGTGGGTAAAATTGCCTTATTTTTTGTTAATGTTTTGTCATTAAATTCTGATATTCTCATGTTTTAACCCTTTCAGCTAAAGTGCAGTTTAACTGGAGGGATGCCCTGGATCTGGAGGGGCTGCTGACGGAGGAGGAGGTCATGATCCGGGACTCCTTCCGTACTTACTGCCAGGAGAAGCTCATGCCTCGTATTCTGATGGCCAACAGAAATGAAGGTGCGTGCAGAGATGGGTTGGGCTGTATTCATTTTTTTATATCGTCAGCTTGCCATCAGCTGCCGGAGCCCTGAGAGAGCACAATTATCCTTGCTCTCTCTGGGTGGGTTGCTGCACTTTCCTCTGAGTGCGCTGTGATCATCAGCAGCGGTTGGAAAAGAGGCAGAGTCTGATTTTAGATGTGTTGGAGGAGGCATGTGCTAGTCTTCATCCTTCTTGTGATTTGACATCACTAGTAATAGAGGATATACAGCTGAGTATTAGCTGAATAGGTAGAACATATTGGTGACTGCAATATCTTCAAATTCTGAGTTATTTTTAAACTGAAAAATGATCAAATACAACATTCAGTCTGAAGTTTAGACGAGATTGATAGTGTGACTGGACTGACAAATAAGCACAGAAATTATTATTATTATTATTATTATTATTTTTTTCCTTCCCCCCCTGTGGTGCTGGGTTTAAGGTGTTTGTTTGAACCCTTTGGGGGATTGTTCTGAAGCTCACTTGCTAAACTAGCCTCCAGTACAGATACACAGAGTATCAGACAGCTCAGTACAGCTGTTTCTGACTAACTAACGTGACTACTGCTGAAAAAACTAGTTTCTGAGAGAGTGAAGTCTTAAGCCCAATTTATACTTCTGCGTTAAACCTACTCCTTAGCCCACGCACATCCAGCTAAAGTGTGCTACGCAGCAGAGTGCGTTTAAACTTCTGCATGCGCATATTAGCGGCTCTGCAGTTTAAACCACGAAGGCGGGAATGTTTGGGAGGGGACACGAGGCCCGGGGGACCAATCACAGCTGCAGCTGTCCTTGTTGCAAAGTTACATTTGCATAGAGGTGCGCATCAAGCTACAGCATAGGATACGTGATGACGCGTAGGCTACGGCGTAGATTTGACGAAAAAGTATAAAATGGCTTTTAGTTAGCTAGCTAGATAGATAACTAGATAATGTTAGCTAACAGGCTATATACTAACAGGCTACTCACTAAACCACCATCTGTGCGACCGTGTTCCAGCTAAATGAGGCTTAAAGAACACATATCTTAAAGATAAAGCAAGTCAGACACATCATATTTACTAATTATTTTATTATTTTTTATTTATATTAATTTTTTTAAATACCCTAGAGCAGAGCCTTGTTTAAGCTGTGTTTAATAAGCATATCTTTTTCATTTGATATGCTTATTGTAATTATAATATACGGGGGTTGGACAATGAAACTGAAACACCTGTCATTTTAGTGTGGGAGTTTTCATGGCTAAAAATTCAAAAGAGGACAAATTGTTGGTGCACGTCTTGCTGGAGCGTCTGTGACCAAGACAGCAAGTCTTTGTGATGCATCAAGAGCCACGGTATCCAGGGTAATGTCAGCATACCACCAAAAAGGACAAACCACATCCAACAGGATTAACTGTGGACGCTGTAAGAGGAAGCTGTCTGAAAGGGATGTTCGGGTGTTAACCCGGATTGTATCCAAAAAAACATAAAACCACGGCTGATCAAATCACGCAGAATTCAATGTGCACCTCAACTCTCCTGTTTCCACCAGAACTGTCCGTCACCACAATCAATTACTGTGCTCTAAAACCAGGTGTTTCAGTTTCATTGTCCAACCCCTGTAAGTATATGCTGTATTGATTGCAGTTCTACTTGTTTCTACTGATATTAATATTAACATAAAGCTGTCTTTGTGTTTTCCAGTTTTCCACAGAGAGATTGTGAACGAGATGGGTGAGATGGGTGTTTTGGGCCCAACAATTAAAGGTATTTAATCTGTCAGTCTAAAGCATGGTTTAATATAATGATATATATAATGATATTTATGTGTGTGAGTGACTCAGCTGAGCCAGTGTGGCCTGATTCAGGATTTAGAGAGAGGGCTGGACTCTGCTCTCTGTTTTAGGGAGTAAAGGTCTGTCTGGGGTTCACTGTTTGTAATGTGCAGCTTTTTAACTTGTTAAACCTGACCATCTGTTTAAACTCTTATTATACAATTTTATTACAATATTTAGTTTCTCATTCTGCTTACTTTTGGTTTCACCTCCTACTTCTTTCTTTCTTTATCCATGTTTCTCACTCTGTTTTTCTCTTTCTTCTATTTTTTTTCATTTTATTCTAATTCTTTCTCTTTCTGTCTCTCTGTTCTGTTTCTTGCTTTTGCTCTTTCTTTCTCACTCTCCTCTATCTTCTCTTTTTCACTCTGTCCTCTTCTTTGTGTCTGTCTCTCTCTCACACACACTTTTCTCTCTTTCTTTGTTTCTTTGTCTTTGTTTCTGGCTTGTTCAAATTATCTCTTTCTTTCTCACTTTCCATATTCTCTTTTTTGTCATTCTCCTCTGTCGTTCTTTCTCCTTTTCCCTGTCTCCTTTATTTCTTTCTTTCTTTCTTTCTTTTTATATTTCTCCACTTCTTTCCGTCTTTCTCTTTCTGTTTCTCTCACTTTCCTCTCTTTTCTCTTTCTATTTTTACCTCTGTGTACTCTTTTTTTTGTGTCTCTCTGTCTTTACTCTCTCACTTTGTGTTTTTTGTCTTTGTTTCTGGCTCTTTTAAACTTTTATCTCTCTATCTCTCTCACTCTCTTTCCTTTTTTCCCTCTTACCTTCTTTCTTTCTGTTTCTCTCTCCTCTCTGTCTTCTCTCTTTCTTTCTCGTCTGCTTTTTATTTTTCTCCATCTCTCTCTCTCTTTCTGTTTGTCTTTGTTTTTTTCTCCTTCACTGGATCTTTCTTTTTCTCTCACTCTCATCTATTGTCTCTTTTTCCTTCTATATCCCCTTTTTTGTTTCTCCCTCTTTGTTTCTCTCTATCACACTTTTTCATCTTTGTTTCTTTGTTATCTCTCTTTTTTTCCTCTTTCACTTGATCTCTTTTTTTCTTTTTCTCTCACTCTCAATCTTCTCTTTTTCCTTCTATGTCCCCTTTTTTGTTTTCTTTCTCTCTCTCTCTCTCACTGTTTCTATCTTTTTGTTCCTTTGTTTCTATCTCTTTCAAATTATCCTTTTCTATCTCTCTCAATCTCTCTTCTCGTTCTCTTTTTTTCTCTCTCTTCTATCTTTCTGTTTCTCTTTTATTGTCCTTCCCCTCTCTCTGTGTCTCACTCACTTTTTCTCATGTTTGTCTTTGTTTCTGGCTCTTTCAAATAATCTCTCTCACTCTCTTCTCATTCTCTCTCTCTCTTCAGTGTCGCCGGTTGGGTCCTATTTTGATTTTAATTAAAGACTGGGGGTTGGAGTTTTTAGGCTTTTTTACTGAGAGTTTATTTATCTATGGCCCTAAGTATTCAGTGGTGAAAAAGGACAGAGTGGTGCTGTTGAACTTTCTGTATGGTGTGGCTAAGTTAGCTATCTGGTGCACGAGGAAGAACAGGATTAAAGGTCGTGGGGGTACCGACCCGGTTCTGATGGTTAGGGGGTTTATAATGAAGAGACTCCGTGTTGAGTTTGCCTATTACAGCCTCATTGACAATGTGGACTTTTTCTTTGCTGTGTGGGGAGCTGGGGGGTTGCTTTGTGAACCAGAAGAGTTTGGAGGGTTTGTACTGAACGTGTGAGCTGAGATTTTTGCACACTGATTGATTTTGTTTTGTTTTTTTTGTTTTTTAATCAACTATAGTTCTATTTGCTGATTTTTTGTGGACAATGTTTAAATTAAAGTGGTGTTAAAAGTAAAAAAAAAAGTCTCTCTCTCTTCTCATTCTCTCTCTCTCTCTTCTTCTCTCTGTCTCTCTCTCTGTCTCTCTCTCCCTCTCTCTCTCTCTCTTTTCATTCTCTCTCTCTCTGTCTCTCTCTCTCTCTCTCTCTCTGTCTGTGTGCTGTAGGTTACGGGTGTGCTGGTGTGAGTTACGTGGCGTATGGGCTGATAGCTCGTGAGGTGGAGCGGGTAGACAGCGGGTATCGGTCAGTGATGAGTGTACAGTCCTCTCTGGTCATGCATCCCATCAACGCTTACGGATCAGAGCAGCAGAAAGAGAAATACCTCCCCAGACTGGGTAACAACACACACAAATACAACATATACTGAGTCATTCCACCTTAAATCCCCATCTTACTCTAATAGCAACACATAAATACACCATAAACTGAGTTATTCCACCTTAAATCCCCATTTTACTCTAATAGCAACACATAAATACACCGTATGATGGTTTTCTCCCCCTTAAATTCCCACATTACTCTTATCAACCACACTCTAGTGGGTCTGTGTGTCCCTAAAATTGAAATGCTTCTTCTGCATCAGCAGCCAGAGTCCAAGAGAGCACAACTGGCCATATTTTTGACAGTCTTCTTTTTGCCTGATTTTTCATACAGCAAAGACTAGGGGTGTGTTATATCGTATTGTACACAATAATATCACCAACATGTTTAATATCATGAACGATATTTTTAATATGTGTATAATTATCACATCAGGGTAGTACTTTTTGCTGTTTTTAGCAAAAGAAAAATTCACACTGTTCTCATTTCCCATTATATATCTACTAGAGACAGATTATATCTGTCCAGTATCATTTATTTTACTTTAATTCTGGATATATGGAGATATGTGGAGTGCATTATTATTAGTATCATGATATTCTGGATCATTGACTTCTGTTACAAATCTAATAAAATTCTTGTTGTATCTCACCTGTGTGTGTCCTGCAGCACGAGGAGAGATTCTGGGATGTTTTGGGCTGACCGAGCCCAACCACGGCAGTGACCCCGGCAGCATGGAGACCAGAGCCAAGTACAACCCGTCCAGCCGCACCTTCACCCTCACCGGCTCCAAAACATGGTGAGTTTAACTCAACCAGTCAGATCTCTCAGCTCCTTATATATCAATATATGCAGAGACTCACTGTCCACCCTAATACCTGTAGCTGCTCTGCCTAGTAGGTGTCAGTAGAAGTCAGAGACCCTGAGGTGTTTAAAAACTCCAGCAGCACTGCTGCTGTATCTGATACACTCACTGTACCATCAGCTCAACACACACTAACACCTCATACACCACCACCATGCTATCCTGTGAGGTCCTGAGTATTGAAGAACAAGGTAAAAGGAAGAGAATAATAAAGTATACAGAGAAACAGATACAGAACTACAGTCTGTAACTATAGTACAACTACAAAGTGATGTACCCTATATGATCAATAAAGCTAAAAAAACAAAAAACAAATAATGGCTATTAATATTCACGTTTTGATTTTTTTTTTTAAGCAGCCGTATAGACTGCAGAGTTTTATTTCTTCCCGCTCTTAGTGTTCCTATAAATAAGCAAAGCTTCATATTACTGTTTATTACCTTACAACTGCATTACTGAGACCAGTGATATCCTAACCACCCATTTATTAAGCTACAGTAATGTATTATCTACACACTTACCGCAAATACATTGATTCCACTCACCAGTAAGTCTGGGGTTTAGGTAATATGAGATGTTTGTGGTCGAAAATAGACATTTTGAAACAAAAAAAGCAAAATGAAGAGGTGAATGGTCTTTACTGTAGGGAACAGTTCGATTATTCATTGTACATAAAGTCTTTTTAAACCAACAAATGTATGTAAAGACTCTGGCTAAAAAAAAAAAGTGTTAAACATTCTGTCCTCTACAGCGTTCGCCCACATGAGAGCGCTATTCTCAAACTTTATTTTGTTGCTTTTGTGTTCTGGGGTACAGGTGTACAGGTGATTTGACAATAAACCTTGAAGCAGAAGAACACAAAATATATGTAATATTATATAAGATAAAATAGAATATATACACTTATATATTATATCAAGTAAAAATTCAGTGCAGTGTTTTCCCAGAAAATCTTCCCTCCCTATATGGAGATGTGGATTTCATTTTCCAGCAGGACTAATATATATAACAAAATGGATAATGGGTATAGAAACAAGGAAGAGGTCATAATGTTTTGCTGTTTTAATTGGTGTGTATACAGCTCTGGAGAAAAAAAGAGTTTCTGAATCAGTTTCTCTGATTTTGCTATTTATAGGTTTATGTTTGAGTAAAATAATTATTGTAGTTTTATTCTATAAACTACAGACAACATTTCTTCCAAATTCCAAATAAAAATATGGTCATTTAGGGCAAAACAAGTTCATATTTATAAAGTTTTAAGAGATCAGAAATCAATATTTGGTGGAATAATCCTGATTTTTAATCACAGTTTTTTTCATGCATCTTGGCATCATGTTCTCCACCAGTCTTACACACTGCTTTTGGATAACTTTATGCTGCTTTACTTCTGGTGCAAAATTAATTCAAGCAGTTCAGTTTGGTTTGATGGCTTGTGATCATCCATCTTCCTCTTGATTATATTCCAGAGGTTTTTAATTTGGTCTCTTATTATTGGGAGATCCAGTAGGTGCAGTGTAACTGTGGGTGCATTTGTTTCTTTTTCTGAAGCATGTGATCTTTTCTCATTCTCAGGATCACGAACTCTCCAGTGGCTGATATCTGTGTGGTCTGGGCAAAGTGTGAAGATGGTAAAGTGCGCGGTTTTATTCTGGAGAGGGGCATGAAGGGTCTCAGCACTCCTAAGATTGAGGGGAAGTTCTCCCTGAGGGCCTCGGCCACGGGCATGATCGTCATGGACGAGGTGGAGGTGCCGGAGGAGAACCTGCTGCCCAACGTGTCCGGCCTGGGGGTAAGAAACCTTGGCTCTGGATTAGAAGATCAGTTGTAGATTAAAACCATGTTTTTTACACAATTAACAAGCTCCACTTAGCTCCACAGTTCATTTATAGAATTCAGAGGGCTATAACATTTAAACTGAGGCACTGAGAGCTGTGAAAGTGCACAGATGGTTTATTAAAACACTTTTAATACACACAGTACCTTTAGGTAGTTCTCTGGCACCACAATTACAAAATGAAGTCAGGATAAGTCCTATAAAAAGCTATAGAAATAAGCTTACCTTGTTTTTCCTAAAATATATTGACTGTATCCTTGTGTGTTTCTGTTCTTCAGGGTCCGTTTGGCTGTTTAAATAACGCTCGTTACGGGATCGCTTGGGGAGCTCTGGGAGCTGCAGAGTTCTGCTTCCATGCAGCTCGCCAGTACACACTGGACAGGTGAGACCTCTGCACCTGTCTGTTCTTATTCTATTGCATGGTTTGAAGGTAAAACCTTGGCGTAGTGGTTAGCATGTTCCCAGCACTGGGGTCTTGGGTTCAAGTCCCTCTCTGGGTAGAGTTTCCATGTTCCCTCTGGGGACTCTGGCTTCCTCCCACAGTCCAAAAACATGGAGATCAGATAAATTGAATGCTCTAAATTGATCTGGTGTGTGTGTGTGTAAATGTGTGTATAACTGTGCCCAGATATGAATTGGCACTCTGTTCTTCTCACCAGGATCCAGTTCGGGGTGCCTCTAGCCAGGAATCAGCTCATGCAGAAGAAGATGGCGGACATGCTGACGGAGATCACCCTCGGTCTTCAGTCCTGCCTGCAGCTTGGCCGACTTATCGATCAGAAGAAGTAGGTCACACATTTCTGACTATTCAGCATCCCAAAAGCATTCCTGTTAAAGGATTACTGTTTCTTAAATGATTGTTATAAAAAAAGGGGTAATCAAACATGGAATTAAAAATTCTCCCTACCAGTTTAGACTATCTTAATATGTTTTTATAAAACAGGGCTGAAGTTTAATTTTTACCATACTTTAATTCTGTGTTTTTTCATTATTATAAAATATTAAGCATTGTATATTTAATACTAAAGTCATCCAAACTATGAAGAAAAACATATGGAATTATTTAGAAATTTAAAAAACAGAATTTGTTATATATTTTAGATTGTTCAAAGTAGCACATCTCTGCATTTTCACAGTTAGATTGATGAGTTAATGACTTGAATTCCTTGTCTCTTAATAATGTGTTTGAGAGCATCAGTTGTAAAGTAGTGAAGAGGTAGAGTTACAGGTATACAGTGAATAGTGAATATTTGAGTAATGTTTTAATCCAGATTATGAGAAGCAAAAACTACTCAACTAAATAAAGAACAAAAATACTTTAAGAAGTGAACTTGAAAGTTCCAAAGAAGGAAACTTTGAAAGTTTCCTCAAGTGCAGTTGCCAAAAAGATCAAAAATGTGGATGATGAAACTGGCACTCATCAGGACCACCCCAGGAAAGGAAGACCAAGAACCCTTACTGTGTTAGAGATAAGTAAATATAACAGTATCCTGTTTTCTCCTTCCAGAGCAGCTCCAGAGATGATCTCCCTGCTGAAGAGAAACAGCTGTGGGAAGTCTCTGGACATCGCCAGGCAGGCCAGAGACATGCTCGGAGGCAACGGGATCGCTGATGAGTACCACATCATCCGCCACGTTATGAACCTGGAATCTGTCAACACTTACGAAGGTGAGAATGGAGTAAACTGCTGAGAAAAGAACGAGAAAAGAGAGGATGGGAGCTAATCTATAGAGACTGAAGGTGTTCGGTAGAGAGAGGTGATAAATATGACAGGGAATAGAGAATTTAAAAGGTGTATGTAGGTTATTGCGTCCACAAGAGGGCAGTATGATGCTTGTAGTTATGGTTTCTTAACTCTTTATGACCAAGTGATGCTCTTATTGGCCAGTACAATGACTATCATATACATTTTTTAACATTGAAAATATTATATTATGAGAATAAAACTTAAATAAAATGGGTATAAAACTTCATTATTTACTGTTCTTCATTTACTTTGGTGAAAAAGAAATTGATCAGTTTTAGTGTAACTTTTATCATTTTAATATTCAGACTGTTTGAGGATAAATGTTAAAGATGTAAAATTGGATGTAAGTGGATGGTGTAGAAGAAATAAGTTTTCATCCTATTTTTCTAATATTACTTTTAATTTTCCTTCTCTGTCCCTTACAATCCAAAATATATATATATATATATATATATATATATATATATATATATATATATATATATATATATATATATATATATATATATTGTATTGGGTTTAGTATACTGTTTCTTTAAGTTTGCTAGCACCACCTAGTGGTAAGTAGGTGTATATGACCTAGCAGGAAGTAGCAGTCTCAGGAAGTCCTGTTTTGCCTTGTACCTCATGGAATGAGCATCTGCAGAGCAATCCTCCCCATCCTCCCTTAAAATTCACAAATACAGCTTCATCTGTAAGTTTTTGCACTGTTAAAAGTTATATTCATGCATTTTAGTTAGTATTTTCTGTATTAGAGTTCTTGGTTTCTGATGATATGCTTTTCATTGTTAGCTACATACAACTGTGTTAGACATATTTTACAGTGTTGCTCTAGTCCTTACTAGCCTGTATTTTGTGTTCCTTTTTGCAGTTTTACAAAGAAATTACATATTTTCCTACATTAAATCCTGCCAAATACAACAATGTGTCTGTTCCTTGGAGGATGCAAGACTGGAAAATATTGTTATGTTATACTAGCTGTTTAGCTGAAAATACGTTGCCTGCAACAACTTTTAGTGAGGACAGCATAGTAAAAAGATGAACACTTGGTGTGGAGTTTAAGACGATTGTGGGATAGACAAAGCTGCACTACCATTCATCGCTATGGAGGCCATAGACAGATCAGAAGGTGCTCCAGCTCAAGACATAAAGAAAGGCTCAGAAGATGGCGTTGAAACAGGTTCACTCCTCTCAGACATTCGCTCCAGGAAATCACGCTCTTCACATTCATCACGCTCATCAACAAGCTCTAGAGTCAGCTTAGAAGCAGCAAGAGCCCGTGCCAAAGCAGAGGCAGCTAAAACCAGGCTGGCCTTCAAAGAAAAGGAAAGTGAACTCAAGATTGAGAAAGCCAAGCTAGAAGCCAAAATTGACATTATAAATCTTCAACGGGAAGCTGAAGCTGCTCATGTAGAAGCTGTTGTACTGGAGTCAGCAGCAGCAGATATGGATGGCACTTGTCACATCAAAGAAGCTGAGCTTCTAGACCTTCAAGAAAGTGTGCAAAAAAGAACAGAAGACTACGTTAACCACCATTCCCTAAATCACTTTCCACAAGAGCTTAAAGAGGAGAAGGATGTTTACTACCCACCACCGCCAGTGCTCACACCTCAACTATGCACCCAGACACCTGTAAGGGAGAAGGTGGTCTATCATCCTTTATCTCCAATAGTCAGAGTCAATCAAGATTACATTGGTCAGAGTGGAGCCCACTCGCAGGTTATCAACAGGAGACAGATCTACCAACAAAGTGATATGAAGCAGTTTCACAGAGATTTGCCACAGCAGAGAAGTTATGACCAGCAGCACAGTGAGCAACCAAACAACCCATCATTCTCAGCAAATGCAAACCATAATGCTACAGCAGCTGATCTTGCCAAATTCCTAGCAAAGAACCAGCTTGTTTCCTCAGGATTGACAAAGTTTGACGACTTGCCTGAACATTACCAAGCATGGAGGGAGACCTTCATCAATACAATTGAGAATCTTGAGCTATCACCAAGTGAAGAAATTGATCTGTTGATTAAATGGCTGGGTAAGGAGTCAAGTGAACAAGCACTCAGACTAAGATCAGTTAATGTAAGACAACCCTTGCTTGGTCTTAAGGCAATTTGGGAGAAACTGAACAAAACATATGGCTCTCCAGAAGCAATAGAGGGAGCTCTGTTCAGTAAAATAGAGAACTTTCCCAAGATCCATAACAGAGACAATAAAAAGCTACAAGAGTTGGCAGACTTACTGATGGAACTGAATGTTGCCAAGGGTGATGGATATTTGCCAGGGCTAGCATACCTTGACACAGCACGTGGAGTACAACCTATTGTTGAGAAGCTTCCCCTACATCTGCAAGATAAGTGGTTATCTCAGGGAAGCAAATACAAGAGAGAACGTAGTGTTGCCTTTCCTCCTTTCTGCTTCTTCAAAGAGTTTATCTGCAGAGAAGCTGAAGAAAGAAATGATCCTAGTTTCAACACATCCACTCTCTCTTCAATGTCTTACAGGAAAGAGAAGTTAGGTCAAATGAAACCTGTCTTCGTCCACAAAACAAGTATATCATCATTTGATACAGGGTCTAAAGCAGAGAAGGCAAGCAACACAGCAAGTCCTGATAAAATGTGCCCCATGCACCACAAACCTCACTCACTGAAAAAATGCAGAGGGTTTAGAAGGATGAGCCTTGATGACAGAAAGAAGTTTCTAAAAGAGAACAATATATGTTTTCGCTGCTGTGCTTCTACAACTCACCAAGCAAAATCCTGTGCAACTCCCATCAAGTGTAAAGAGTGTGAGAGTGAGAAACACCTTGCTGCTCTTCATCCTGGTCCTGCACCACAGTTATATCCAGGTTCCTCCCCTTCATCAGAGAACGGCGGGGAGAGTGATGACACAGGGCAGCCAGCTATCACATCAAGTTGCACCGAGGTATGTGGAAAAAACTTCAAAGGCAAGTCATGCTCTAAGATCTGTCTTGTGAATGTGTATCCTTATGGCCATTGTGAGCTGCAGAGAAAAATGTATGCCATCCTAGATGACCAAAGCAACATGTCTTTGGCTCGGTCAGAGTTTTTTGACATATTTGGCATTCAGGGTACAGAAATACCATACACACTCAAGACATGTGCAGGGATAGTGGAAGCAGCTGGCAGAAGAGCCCATGGATTCATGATAGAATCTGTAGATGGAAAAATACCCATCCCACTACTTACACTCATTGAGTGTAATGAAATACCCAACAATAGGTCAGAGATTCCAACACCTGAAGCTGCATACCATCACCAGCACCTAAGAAACATAGCAGACAAGATCCCCCCACTTGATCCACATGCTGACATCTTGCTGTTATTGGGAAGGGACATCATAAGAGCACACAAAGTTCGCAAACAGTACAATGGCCCTCACAATGCTCCATATGCACAAGAGTTGGACCTTGGGACAGTCATAATAGGTGATGTATGTATTGAGGGTGCTCACAAAACAGACATGTTCAACAGAGTGAGTGTCATGAAGACCTGCATCCTCAGAAATGGTAGACCAACTTGCCTTACTCCATGTGAGAATCAGATGCATGTGAAAGAAATCTATAGTGTCAGTGAAAATGGCATGCATACTTCTCAGCACAAAAACACACACAGTGCATCAGTAGCATCAAACCAAGACAACCTGGGAAAAACTGTCTTCTGCACAACTGAGGATGACAACCTGTTTGCTCACTCCATAGAAGATCTTATCTTCCTTCAAATCATGGAACGAGAGTTTGTCCAAGATGAAACAAAGAGCTGGGTTGCTCCCTTACCGTTTCGTCACCCACGGAAACGTCTTCCCAACAATCGAGACTATGCTCACCACCGTCTTATGACACTGCAACGAATGTTGGAAAAGAAGCCTGAAATGAAAACGCATTACACAGAGTTCATGCAACAAATGCTGGACAACAGACATGCAGAGTGTGCACCACCACTTGAAAAAGGAACAGAATGTTGGTATCTCCCTACCTTCGGAGTTTACCACCCCCAAAAGCCAGACCAGATTCGTGTAGTTTTTGATTCCAGTGCGAAATACAATGGAATCTCTCTGAACGACATTTTACTTTCTGGACCAGACCTTAACAACAATCTCATCGGAGTGTTGCTCAGATTCAGAAAAGATTCTGTTGCTGTAACAGCAGACATTCGTCAAATGTTCTACTGCTTTGTGGTGAGAGAAGACTGCAGAGACTTCTTACGGTTCTTGTGGTACCAAGATAATGATCTCAGCAAGGAGGTGATAGATTACCGTATGCGTGTCCATGTTTTTGGAAACAGCCCATCACCTGCAGTAGCAATCTTTGGCCTGAGGAAGGCAGCAAAACATCAAGAGGATACTTATGGCAGTGATGCTGCTCACTTCGTTGAGAGGGATTTTTACATGGACGATGCGCTTCGATCATTTGTAACTGAGGCTGAAGCCATTGATGTTTTGCGTCGAACACAACAAATGTTAGCTGTGTCAAACATAAAGCTTCACAAGATTGCTTCCAATCGAACAGCAGTGATGAATGCATTTCCAGCAGGGGAAAGAGCAAAAGACATCAAAGACCTCAACCTTTCTGTGGATGATCTTCCTGTCCAACGAAGCCTTGGAATCAAGTGGAACATTACATCTGATACCTTCACTTTCGATGTGCCTGAGAGTCAAAAGCCATTCACACGTCGAGGAGTGCTGTCAGTAGTGAACAGTCTCTACGATCCATTGGGTTTTATGGCACCAGTCACCATTAAGGGCAGATTGCTTCTCAGGGAGTTTTCAACTCAAGAGTGGGATACATCTCTTCCAGAGGCCAAGTATGATGAATGGGAAAGATGGCATAAATCATTGTCAGCACTGAAGGAGGTACAGATCCCACGCACATATGTATCTTTCTCCACTTCCATGGCACATAACACAGAATTATGCGTCTTTTCTGATGCTTCAGTAAAAGCAATATCTGGAGTGGCTTACTTGAAGGTCACAAATGAGCATGGTCACAGTGAAGTTGGCTTCGTCTTTGGGAAGTCCAAGCTTGCTCCTCAGTCCGCCTTGACAGTCCCCAGATTAGAGTTGTGTGCAGCTGTGCTGGCTGTCGAGATTGCAGATCTCGTGATCAGGGAGATTGATCTGAAAGTGAATGCAGTAAGATTCTACACAGACAGCAGAGTTGTGTTGGGATACATACACAACAAGACAAGAAGATTTCACGTCTATGTACATAATCGTGTACAACGTATTCGACAGTCTGCACGGCCAGAGCAATGGAGTTATATTCCCACAGAGTTAAACCCTGCAGATCATGGGTCCCGGTCTGTTCCAGCTGCTGAGCTTGCAAACACTAAATGGCTGACTGGTCCGGTCTTCTTAACCAAGCCAAAAAGTTCCAAAATCACCACTGAAGATGACACGACATACAACCTTGTAGATCCAGATTCTGATGTTGAGATCTATTCCAAGGTAACAACCCTCACCACACAAATTGAAGGACACAAGCTGGATTCAAAGAGATTTGAACGTTTTTCTAAGTGGAGGTCACTCACCAAAGCTGTGGCCCGCCTCTTGCACATCTTACAATGCTTCTCACACCCATCAAGCAGTCGCACATGTGTTGGTTGGCACATGTGCAAGGATGGCTTGTCAGTTGCTGACATCACCAAAGCAGAGCATGTCATTATAAAATGTGTGCAACAAGAATGCTTTTCAGAAGAGTTGAAATGCATCAAGTCAAACTGTGCTCTTCCCAAAACCAGTCCTCTCTATAAACTTCATCCTGTCATTGACAGTGAAGACCTGCTAAGAATAGGTGGACGCATTGACCGAGCTCAAGTTGAAAGATGGGAAGCTCATCCTCTTATCAGCCCAAGCCGCCACCATATAGCAACTCTGCTTGCCCGCCACCATCATGAATGTGTGAAACATCAGGGTAGGCACTTCACTGAAGGTGCAATTCGTGCTAGCGGTCTGTGGATAGTCGGAGGAAAACGTCTCATCAGTAGCTGCATCCACAGGTGTGTCACGTGTCGAAAGCTGCGAGGAAGAATGGCACAACAACAAATGTCTGATCTACCTGCCGAACGCCTGCAAGTAGACCCCCCATTTTCCTATGTAGGACTTGATGTCTTCAGGCCTTGGGAAGTCCTTACACGTCGTACCAGGGGTGGTCAAGCCAGGGACAAAAGGTGGGCAGTTTTATTTACATGTATGTCCACACGTGCCATTCATATTGAGGTAATCGAAACCATGACTTCCTCAAGTTTCATAAATGCACTCAGGAGATTTTTCTCCATCAGAGGCCCTGCTAAACAACTTCGATCGGATTGTGGGACCAATTTTATTGGAGCATTCAAGGAACTACAAATGGATTCACAGCGTCCCTGTCCTCATAGTGTTGAAGACTACCTCAGTCAACAAAGATGCACGTGGGTTTTTAACCCACCTCACTCCTCCCACATGGGTGGCACATGGGAGCGCATGATTGGCGTTGCGCGACGAATTCTGGACTCCATGCTCCTCAAGGTTGGACCTTCGAAGCTCTCTCATGAAGTCCTTACCACCTTTATGGCAGAAGTCTGTGCCATTGTAAATGCAAGACCACTAGTGCCTGTATCCACTGACCCAGAATCCCCCTTCATTTTAACCCCTGCTATGTTGCTGACACAGAAAACCAGCACATCCCTTCCTCCTGCTACTGAGTTCACAAAAGGAGATTTGCTCAAAAACCAGTGGAAAAGAGTGCAAGCCTTAGCAGAAACATTCTGGGCTAGGTGGCGACGTGAATATTTGAGCACTCTTCAGACTCGACAGAAGTGGCAGTCGCTAAAACCCAATCTCAAAGCAGGAGATGTTGTTCTGATGAAGGACTGTCAGGCAAAAAGGAATCAGTGGCCGATGGGGATTATTGTGAAAGCCATACCCAGCAAAGACGGGCTGGTAAGAAAGGTGGAAGTCAAAGTGACGAGGAATAAATCGGTCAAGATATTCTCCAGACCCATTGCGGAGGTGGTCCTGCTTTTAACAGAAGAGGCAGGAAACTCCTACAAGACTCCCTCTTAAGACGTAGACCTCTTCTGCATAGGACTGTAAATGATAGGTGATACTCGAATGCTGCGCAGTGACTCTCTTAGTACAGACTAAGGAGTGTTGTTTTATGTGTATCGTGGCATGTTAATATGCCAGGCGGGGAGTGTATTGGGTTTAGTATACTGTTTCTTTAAGTTTGCTAGCACCACCTAGTGGTAAGTAGGTGTATATAGCAGGAAGTAGCAGTCTCAGGAAGTCCTGTTTTGCCTTGTACCTCATGGAATGAGCATCTGCAGAGCAATCCTCCCCATCCTCCCTTAAAATTCACAAATACAGCTTCATCTGTAAGTTTTTGCACTGTTAAAAGTTATATTCATGCATTTTAGTTAGTATTTTCTGTATTAGAGTTCTTGGTTTCTGATGATATGCTTTTCATTGTTAGCTACATACAACTGTGTTAGACATATTTTACAGTGTTGCTCTAGTCCTTACTAGCCTGTATTTTGTGTTCCTTTTTGCAGTTTTACAAAGAAATTACATATTTTCCTACATTAAATCCTGCCAAATACAACAATGTGTCTGTTCCTTGGAGGATGCAAGACTGGAAAATATTGTTATGTTATACTAGCTGTTTAGCTGAAAATACGTTGCCTGCAACAACTTTTAGTGAGGACAGCATATATATAAATATATATATATATATATATATATATATATATATTATATTTATATTTATATATGAATTTAGCTTGAAACGTTCAGAAAATAAAACTGCTAAAAGTTACACTGACCCTTATTTTCTTAATTACTTACTTATTTATCTTTAATATAATATTACATGGCAAGTCTGTTACAAGCTCAATACAGTGATGAATAAAACTGGGTCATAAATTAAAAATATCTGTAGTTGCAAGAACATGTAAAGAAGTATATATTTGGCTGTTTATATTATTACATTTTAACATTATTGTTGTAAATGTATGAAAACAGTTTTTTTTATTTGTTGCTTTGTGCAGTTAGACAATGTCTGTTAGATTAATTAATCTTTTTTTTCCCCCACATTCTTCTACCCTGCATATTTTGGGATTATCAGCTTATTAAAAGTAAAAATCTAAATTATCTAAGTTATATATCTAATTTTATATCCACAGGGCCTCCCGAACACCCAAAAATTACAAATTTCCACCAGAAAAATATGATTCACGCTGTAGAGGGTTAATTTTAAACCTGTCTAATATAACAGCTATATAAATAAATTAGAATTGAACTGAAATGTATTGAGATTGCAATAGATGTAATTACCTAAACTATACTCATTAATTATATTATAAATATTATGTATTATAAATGAAATATATGAATATGCTGCACCTGAAAATTCACGCCTATAAAAGCTAAAAAAAAAAGTCATGGGATAGCAGTAAGTAAATTACCTCAGCAGACAGCTTGCTTGGGAAAACCCACACCATTCGAATTTCCATCTGGGGTCAATAAAATAGCAATATTTCTAAATATATATCTATCTATCTTATCTTTAAGTTGTGAGGTGTTATCTTATGAGTGACGCTTAACTCTGGCCAACGTGCTCATGGCAAGGCCTAATATTCAAGTGGGTGCCAGATAGGACTTTCCATTTTAGATCATTTCAGTTCAAATAATTTTGTGAATTTGTAAGAAGTAGAAGTAAAAAGTAAAGTATAGATACTTTAGTTAGTTGACACCTTGGGCTTGGATACACCCACACCTGTAATAATGTATAAGGTGCTATCTTGCATCCCATTCCATTGGACATGATAATACATTATATTTGGCATGTCAGTTTATGACTACAAAATCGTCATCCGTTTTTGTAGTGTTTATTCTACATTTTACACTGCATTTCTCTTTTCTCTTGCAGGTACCCATGATATCCACGCCCTAATCCTGGGCAGAGCCATCACAGGACTGCAGTCATTCACTGTGGAGAAGTAAAGCCCTGATACTGCTGATGTTAACAGGACGGAAATGTACTACAACGACTGCTGCTGTCTTTACTTTGGTCTTTTTTCCAGTGGTTGATCTTTTGGGTTTTCATTGAACACTACACCTTAACAAGTCTTTAATAGTAAAAGAATATGGCATGTAAAAGCTGTGTTACATGTGTTTTTAAAAGATTGGTATGGAATCTCTGGCTATTTAGCTGTTTTTACGTTTGTTGAGTTTGTCACTTTATCATATATAATCAGCTAATGTAGGCCTCCAACTAAAAAAACAGAATTATTTTTCTACTCTGAACATGAACATCCCTTGCACTGTAGTTTTGGCTTTTGTATATAGAGTAAAAAGTGTAAATTTAGTAGAGCAGCGAGGGAGAAAGAACAGTGCCATTGTTCTCAAGAAAACTGAACTGAAAGTATTAAAATAAAGGTCACAATTTGCGAATCTGTGTTGAGCCAAAGTGAAATCATTGAGTCATCTCGAACAAGCGTGATGTTATCCTGCAAGTGTACTGCAGATAAATAAAATTAATATACTGTTTATTGTGGATGTGCAGTTAATCATAAACAATCACACACAGGACAGGACTTGATATAGCATGGCAATGAAGTGCTGAGATATGAAGATAGGCCTTTAACTATGAACAGTTTTCATTTGAGAATACAGCTCTGGAAAAAAATGAGAGACAACTTAAAAAGGATAAGTTTCTTTTTTGGATTTTACCAAATTGAAAACCTCTGGAATATAATCAAGAGGAAGATGGATGATCACAAGCCATCAAACCATCAAACTGAACTGCTTGAATTTTTGCACCAGGAGGGAAAGCATAAAGTTATCCAAAAGCAGTGTGTAAGACTGGTGGAGGAGAACATGATGCCAAGATGCATGAAAAAACTGTGATTAAAAAACAGGGTTATTCCACCAAATATTGATTTCTGAACTCTTAAAACTTTATGAATATGAACTTGTTTTCTTTGCATTAATTGAGGTCTGAAAGCTCTGCATCTTTTTTTAGTTATTTCAGACATTTCTCATTTTCTGCACAAAAAAAGTTCATTTTACTCCAAATATATACCTATACATATCTATAGCTGTATTTTGTTCACGAAACTACTGCTCTAAATTAAATTATTAAATTATTGTCATTTTAAGAGTAGTTTATGCCACTGATATAATGAGAATAATGCAATTACTCTAAATAAATAGGGGAAATAACAAATTATATACAATATCAGTCATGCATATGTGGATGCACCTCTTTTCATTCAATGTGTTTTTTCTTTTTACATTGTACTTTTAATATTGAAGACTATATTAAAGCTATACAGGAACACACAGAATTATTCTGTAAACAAAAAGTGTTAAACAAGCCAGAATATGTTTTCTTTTTAGTATTTTTTAAGTGTCTTTATGAGGAAGAGTTTCTGCTTTTTCCCTCACACTATACTCCAGCCTTATGTATAAGGGAAATGTGATCAGCAAAGACAAAACCTCAGTTGTAAAAACCCAAATTTAACAGTATAAAATACAGTATCTTGCATAGTGTGGTGATCTGTTTCCAAAACAGTTCCAATGAGTAGTTACTCTTTTCCCAGAATGTACCAAATACATGTGTAAGACCTGCGTTTGAAGGTGTTTCAATCAGAGTAATGCACAGTAATACGTCTGAACATTGTCTAAGCTCTTCTATAATGGATCTGTTGTTCCATTGCATTTGAACAGTTAACCTAGTCTGGGGAGATTGTGTGCATGTTACCATGAAAAAAGCTCCCATTACCTCATGGCCCACTGCTTTTCAGGAACTCCAAAGGAGGATTTCAGTATTATCCAATCCTCATTTTATAATGGCCTGGATGTCTTATGTACATGAAGAGCTTATTATGTTTTATTATTATGGATTTGTGACAAAAAACTGGCTCATAATGGACGTTTTAATCAGATGTATGCTGACATAACCAAACGTCATGGAATCAAAGGTATGAAAAGTGTTTGCATCCATTACTCTGTAGGTAGAAGTATAGATACTACGGTTTAATGAAATATTTCTGTAGAAGTTGAAGCATCAATTCAAGCTTTTTACTCTTTAGGTAAAAGTGTAAAAGTACTGGTTAAAAACTACTTAAAGTAAAGCCATTAAGGACTAAAGCTTAGACACATTTTCTAAAAGCCATAATGACTATAATGTTATATTTAGGGTTCATAAACCTTTTTTTTTAACCAATACATTTTCATGATTATTTCATGATTTTTCCATGCCATCAAAGCAAAATTTCATGACGATTTCAAACGATTTTTAAAACAGTGCAGACATGGACAATAAAACCAACAAAAACTATAAAATCAACTAAAACTATAATTGAAATTGATTATAGTAAGTCTAAAATTAATCAGACACACAATCTTTAATAATAAAATATGTGTCAGATCCTGAGAGCTCCATAGTGTAGTGAATTAACTTAATTACTGAATTAACTCTGAGCTGAGATGTATTTGTAGCTCAAAATAGATTTTCTCCATTGATAAACAGAAATAGCAATATTTGTAGATCAAATTTCCATGACTTTTCCAAAACTTTCTGGGTATTTTTATTTTTCCAAAACTTATCCAGGCCTGGAAATTGCTATTTTCAAGTTCCATGACTTTTCCATGTTTTTTATGACTGTATGAACCCTGTATATTAAAATGTTAATGTTGATAGATCTGGTATGCACTAAGCTCCCTAGTGTTTCAGCTGCATATATGCCCATTGTAAATGAATATATTTTACATACAGAAGAATGTAAATATATTAAAGAAGCTTAGTTGGACTGGAGTTTGTCTGGAGTTCTCTAGAGTCTCTGCACGGATCATCTTCATACTAGAGTGTGTGTGGGGGGGACGTGACGTCTGCAGGTGTGATGGATCACAGTATAAACCAATAGGGAGTCGGAATGCTATATGTTTATACTTCTCTACATCCAATCACAATCAGATTCACTCTATCTGGATGGAGAGATTTATCTGGATGGGGGTTTTATTGAACGATGAGAATCCGGAATGAAAACGAGCTGAAATTAAATAGGAGTAACGAGGCTGTTTTTATTAAAATGTAAGTTCAGAAAGTTTAGATAATTGTGTGGAAATGTAAAAAGTAGAAGCAAAAAAGTCATCTGAAATGTAATTACTAGATAACCAACATTTCTTCTTATGTAGGATAAAGTATCTTAGTGTATGAGGTGTTATCTTGTGAGTGAACTCTCTCGCACAGTGCAGTGGGTTGTAATGATTGTGACCGGCAGCATCTGGCTAGAATTGTCCATGAAATCAATCACATCCACATTCAATACAATAGACCCTACACATATATCCCCACTCACAGGTTGGTGCATCGTTCTTTAGCTTCTGTTGGACATGGCAAAAGTCACAGGACATTATAACTAATGCCTGTCCCATGAATTCTGCCAGTCAGTGTGGAGCCATTGCATTTTCTCAAATTTTAAACCTGTTACAAATATAGTCTGATAGATTATGCTTTAAATATATATATATATATATATATATATATATATATATATATATATAACTTTAATAATAAAACAAAATAACACAAAAACTAACAAAGTACATACAAATTAATACATCGTACATCTTTTATATTCGTCTTTTAGCTGCTATGCTGACAAGTCTGCCTTGCAAACTGTGTAGATTTAAATTCTATTTTCTGATGTCAATCTATCAGACCTCTGGCCAAGAAATCTTATCTTTGTAAATTATTTTGAGAATCCCATCTTTTCACTGACGAGATTTGCTAGATACATTAAATCAGTAGTACGCTGTTGTCATCCCCTAATAACAATCCAAACCATTTCTATATAATTTCAATGTAGATGGCTTTAAGGTAGACAGGGCTGTGGAAGTATTATGAGCAATATAGTAATATATAATCTATTGACCCGTTTGCTGCAGACCTTTGTTGATGGCTGCCAGTGTCTGGCTGGCTCCTTGCAGCTCCATGCTGAGCTGACTGCTGCGCTCCAACACTTCTGATAGTTCAGTGAGCCTGACCTCCATCCCCTGACTGTGCTTATCATAATACTCAAACATCTGCTCCTTCACCTGCTGACACATCTCACCCACCTGCAGAGTCACACACACACAATACAGATAGAACTAGATTTCAGATTTACACATATAAATAAATATAAATACTGTTCCACTACCAATATACAGTACCAGATTCATCCAGACTTTGAAGGAATGCATAAGGAGTCATGTAGTAACTTAAAAGTGTTATAGAAACTAAAATACTCTAGGGTGCTGTTAACATTCAGGATTTCTGAGGCTGGTAACTTTGATGAACTTATCCTATACAAGAAAGGAACTCTTGCTCTTCATTTCCTGGGGCGGTCCTGATGAAAGCCAGTTTCATCATCATTTCATCATAAAGTTTTAGATGGTGTTTGTGGTGACTGCAATTGAGGATACTTTAAAAGTGACTGACCTTCATTACTTAAAGGTTTTTTATCTTTACGTATTTGAGTAGTTCTTGCTTTTCATAATCTGGTTTAGAACATTACTCAAATAGAGATATTCACTGTATACCTGTAACTCTACCTCTTCACTACTTTACAACTGATGCTCTCAGACACTTTATTAAGAGACAAGAAATTCAAGTAATTAACTCTTGATGAGTTCAGCACAGCTGTTAACTGAAAGCCTGAATTCCAGGTGACTCTACCTCATAAATCTGACTGAGAAAATCCAGCCAAGGTGTGCAAAGCAAGGGGTGCTACTTCGAAGAACCTAAGAATGACTTAAGTATTAATCTACAATGCAGAAGATTTTGAAATAATGAAAAAAAAAAAACACTAAATTTAGGTGTTTCCAAACTTTTGACTGGTATTTTATACCTCTCACTACATTGTATTCTAAGTGGACTATCTAGGGATAAGTGTAAAATTTGCAATTAGTCCACTGTTTATATCTTTGGCACCATTTT
The DNA here is from genome assembly GCF_023375975.1 of Astyanax mexicanus. NCBI lineage: Eukaryota > Metazoa > Chordata > Actinopteri > Characiformes > Acestrorhamphidae > Astyanax > Astyanax mexicanus. The sequence goes on along the minus strand of NC_064426.1, from coordinate 38,344,116 downwards.
AAAATAAGGCTACTTTTATAAAGGGTTTATAAATGGTTTACAATTAGTTTATTAATGGTTACTAATTAGGTTGTAAATGCCTTAAAAATCATTAATAATCAGTTATAACACATAATTAGAAATGGCAACAATATAGATGGCTGTGGGTTCACTATTTGCCAAACAACAGGTCATGTTGCCCTTTCTATGTATGTGTTATAACTAATTATTAATTATTTTTAGGCATTTACAACCTAATTAGTAGCTAACTCAGCCTCGTACCTATGTAAACACTGGTCTTAATGTTAACCTAAGGGAGTAAGGGATTACCAAAATATTTCAACATGTATTCTTAAATTAACCGTCCAATGTTCTTTATAAAGTATTGTTTACATTCTCCTTCTCCTCCCAGTTTAATGCTCTGTTTTTCCTCTTATCCTGATTATAGTTTTGTCCTTCTGTAGGACATCTGCCAAAGCCTGACAGCAGAGTATCCAGTAACAAGAAACACAGGCCTTGCCAAAGCCGCGCCCCCGACTACAACTCCCAGACCAGTCAACTGTTTTAGAACAGTTGGATTTTCTAGGATTTGCTTTCTAAGAACAAATCATCCGCTTCCTCTACTTCCACAGACTAATTACAAAGGTGATTAAAACCAGCAGGTTCATGGCCAACTAAACGTCTTAACAGAGCATTCACAGAGTATAAGCTCTCAAGAAGAGGCAAACACAGAGTTATTTGCATTTATGTGTTTTTTATATTTCTCCTCAGACTACTTTTACTACAAGCTCCTTTCAAACACCAGACGTTTCCTAATTACCTTAGATTATGTGAAATTAATTTGCATTAATGCATATTTTAACCTTGTTTTTTATAGACTAGGAAATGTAAGTGGAATCTGCAGTCACGGGGAAATTAAATGAAGGACTTTAAAGGCTTTTGTTAACTAACACTTGGAAATGGAAAATAACTAACAAAACTTTACAGTGAGCTTTTCTGATAATCCATATTAAATATTTCAAACAAACAAAAATGAACAGTTTTGCTGTTCAAAAATGGTACTATTTGTGCACTGACAATAAAGTCAATAAAAATTTGTGTTATCTAACAGGTTTTTAATTGTTAAATTTACTTACCCATGCCTACAGTACCACCTTCAATAGCTAAAAGCAAGTAATTAACAAAACTAAACAAAAAAACAGCAAGATGCAAAGCCCAGAAATTAAACCAAAACTCTATTTACTGTCTTTTTTACTTGTAAGATCTATAGGAAATGAAAGTAACAAAGACAGTTAATACATACACTTTAAGAGAAATAAAGTCATTTTTCCTTTACCTTTTACGATTTGTGAAAGCTCTACAGTCTGCGAATAGCTTACCTTCTGCATTAGCTTTTCCTCAAAGCTGTTTAAGATCTTCTGATCCATGGCTCTGCTCTGGTTGATCCTCTCAATAAGATCTTGCGCTTTCTTCCCAATCTCATCTATTCTTGAAGCAACAGGGCTGGAAACAATGCTATCATCCACGGGAACAGTTACAGGTGAACTTCTACTTGATATGTTGATGCCTGAATCCTCACTTTAACAAACAGAAGAGAAGAGAGGAAGAAGAAAAAGAAGAGCATGACAAGAATATATAAATTATTAATAACTTTCATCCTTTCCTTTATACATGGTGGTCGACAATAACAAAGTACCAATGCATTTTTCTTATTTTAAATCAATTGTTTTGGATACACTGCATTTTAAAGTAAAATATCTAAAATCAAAAACCCAAAAAGTAGTCATATTTGGCCTATGCGCGCAATTTTAGGGATGCATATTCCTACAAATTTTGCAATTAAAGGGATGCATATGCCTAAATTATGGAATTTATTAAATATATAGATGCAGTATAGTAAAGAAAACTGTGTTTTTATTTAATTTATCTTGTTACTAAGTTGCAAATAAAAAATAATCATAATTAATGACCACTAGTGGTGTGCCATAGCGTATCATACACTATAACATCTGCAAAATATATTTTAAAAGATAAATAAAACAGTATCTGCAATATTCTTGAAAGCAGTCTGTTTGGCTATTTATTGTATTTACTTTTAATTGTTTGTTTGCAGTTTATCTGCAGCACTACATATGCTTTACTTTAGTTTTGTTGAAGATTTTTATTGTAACATTATTTTTATGTTTTTTGTTACACTGTTAATTTATATAAAATCAGGGTCTTGGTAAGTTACTGTTTATGAAATAGACAAATGTTGATTTTTATGTTTCAACATATCGTGATTTTCTTTTAGCGCTATATCACTTACTCCTAACAGCCACTTGGTTCTATCTAATGATTATTTTACCTATGATCACTGTATAGACATCAGTGTTTACTAGTTAACTAGTTAATAACGTTATGTAAAAGGTTGCTTTAGCCAATATGACAGTAAGTCCTAAGTCTTTTCACCAAAAATGTATCTAATGCTAGCTATAAAAAAGATAACAGAACATTAGAGCCAAACTAAATCATGGTACCTTTACTTTTTTACTTTTTTACTTTAATTTTAAGTGGAGGTCCAAAGAGAGGCTTTTTCTTTTACTGGAGTAATATTTTACCCCGGCAAATCTCAATTAACTCAAATGCATGGTTTAGGTACATTTTAACATTTTTTTCAACAACTTGGCCTACCTTTGCTGCTCATGACTATCATCCAGGGTTACAAATGACAGTGTTTCACCTGTCGAGTCATAGTCTATGTTCTGCCCCTCTTCTGCCGCCTAAAACAAGAAACAAGGACAAAAATATTTTTGATTTATTTCATTTTTTGTAGTTTTAAAAATCCAAAAGTGCTTAAGACAATGTAAATACCTTCACTGGGACACGCTGAGGACCTGCTTTAGGTGTGGACTGAAATGTAGCGGAGCCAGGGTGTCCAAAGAAGTGCTGAGCCATGACCTGTAGTTTACCATTAAGACCAGTGTTTACATAGGTACGAGGCTGAAGTCAGCTAGTTACATAGTAACAAAGAAAAACTTATTTACTATTTTACTTAAGTACAAAAAATGCTGTATCCTTTTTTTATGTGCATTGTTGCTCTTTATAACTTTAAAACAGTTACGAATCATTCCAAACCAGACATGTATAAAGTACTAGAAACCCATACTTGAGTAAAAGTACAAGTTCTGTACCAAAAACATGACTTAAGTAGAAGTTGAAGTGCTCTTTAAGCTCCACACTTAAGTGGAAGTGCTAAAGTATTCCATTTTTTTGCACTTAATTATAACAAGTATTTAAATGTAGTCCTGAAGTACTGAAAGTAAAAGTACAGTACTGTGTTATGTAGTTATTGCAGAAAGCAGTGGAAAGTGCTCAGAGCTAAAGGCAGAGCGGGAGCAGTGAGGTCTTCTTATAAGAGTACTAAAATGCTGTACCTGTGTCTAGTATTATTTTCATTTCAATACTGTACTTAACTACTAAAATACTGCATCTGTATCTACTGGAGATTATTTTTACTTCACTAATGTACTTAAGTACTGAAATAAGGTACATCATTTTTTCTCCTAGTCCACTTTTACTTTAACTCATATTTTTCATGAGTTTAATAGTTTTAATCCAATCCATTTTTATGTGATGCGTTGTTACTCGTTACAATAATAAAAATGTTAAGAATCATTACAAACCATCCTCAGCTGATCTTATAAAAATACCTCACTGTTCCTACTCTGCCTTTCACTCTGAGAACTTCTCACTGCTTTCTGTAATAACTAAATAACACAGTACTGTACTTTAACTTTTACAAAGCAGTTTGCTTAGATTACTAGCTCATTAACTAGCTAACATATCTAGCTAATTAGCCTAACTTAATCTAGCTAACCAACGTTCAGCATAACAATAAGCTAACCTAGCTGAACACCACTTAGCAAGGCAGTATGTTAACCTAACTAACCAACACTTAGCAAAGCAGTTAGCAAACCCAACTAACCAACACTTAAGAAAGCAATTAGCTTAGCCAACTAGCTATCTAACTAGTAAACCTATCTAGCTAATTAAGTCAACCTAACTAACCAACACGTAACAAAGCAGTTAGCTTAGCTAACTAGCTATCTAACTAGCTAACATATCTAGCTAATTAACTCAACTTAACTTAGCTAACCAACGCTTAGTAAATCAGTTAGCTTAGCCAAGCAGCTAACTAACTAGCTAGCCTGTCTAGCTAACTAACCAATCTTACATAACCTAGCTAACAAACACTTAGCAAAGCAGTTAACGTTAGGTAACCTCGCTAACCAACGATCAGCAAAGTAGTTAGCTAACCTAGCTTACCAACGCTCAGCAAAGCAGTTATCGTAGCTAACTAGCTATCTAACTAGCTAACATAATGTAGTTAATTAACTCAACTTAACATTGCTAACCAATGCTTAGTAAATCAGTTAGCTTAGCCAAGTAGCTAACTAACCAGCTACATTTAGCAAAGCAGTTAACGTTACGTAACCTTGCTAACCAATAATCAGCAAAGTAACGTAACGTTAGTTAGCTAACCTAGCTAACCAACGCTTAGCAAAGCAGTTAGCTTAGCTAACTAGATAATCTATCTAGCTAATTAACCTAACATAACCTAGCTAACTTAAACAACGCTTAGCAAAGCAGTTAGCTTAGCTAACTAGCTAATCTATCTAGCTAATTAACCTAACATAACCTAGCTAACCAACGCTTAGCAAAACCGTTAGCTTAGCTAGCCTAGTTGGCTCATTAACCTAGTTAACTGACCTAGCTAACTAATTAGCTCTACAAACCGTAATTACAGTAATTTTACCCAAAATAACGGCTGTCAGACATTCATATATCACAATAATCAGATTTTTTGTAAATTTAAACTCGACATTAATCCAGTTTAATAGTAAATTAACGCGCTACAAACCTTCCGTGCTGGAGTTAGCCTAGCATTTCCAACCGTCTCCACAACCGCACGCGACGCAGCTCAGTAACGGCCAGGGTTGCCAGGTCAGGTCCAACAAAAATATCCAGCCCAAAGTCTGACTAAAACCCGCCCTTCAGAAGCTTAAACTAGCCCAAAATAAGTCTGTCTCACGATTGAAGCTAATGGCAAAACAACTATGAGTGTACGACTTAGTACTTTGTTTGTAAGGTATTTATTTCCAGTATTGCTATTTATTAAATCACCTCAAATCACCATCTCAGTATCATTAATAATATTTTAACATGAGTGTTTTATTTGTTATTTTATAACAGTTTTATATCCCAGTCAAAAACATTTAATAGTAGCAAAAAAATAATAATTAGCAAAAAAAAAAAAAAAAAAAAAAAAACTGAATTTTACTTTCTTGTTTTCTGTTCTTGGCCTTCCTGAACCCTTTAAATTATATATATATATAATATTATATATATTATTGTGATCTCTCTCTCGCTATCTCTCTCTATCGATTTTTAAATAAGCCCAATTTACACAAGACAAAACTACAATTATTAAATAAAGGTTGTTTTTCCATTATCAGCCTTAAAAGATGTTATAATTATAAAACAGGGGTGTTAGATATACATTAATATATATATATTCTGTTCTTCAGAGATTTTGGGCTACTGAATTTATAGAAGTGTAATTATTTAAGTTATGGTAAATACTGCATACTATATAATATGATACTATAATGCAAATATATAGAATTCTGTAAAAAAAATACAGCACAGCTTTTAAAAGAATTATTTATGTAGTATATTCTATAATTCTATTCTATTCTATAAAACCTTTCCCTCCTCTTTTCGAACATCACTCATGTCCAGAGGATGTAGTAAAGTTATTAAGTCCATTCACTAAACTGCATTGTGAAATCAAACCTAACTGGACCAAAAGTTTATTATACAATATAACAAAGACCTGAACTTCAGTTCTCCCTAGACAGACTCTGGCAATAAGGCATCAAGTCAGCATTTCTAGCAATTCAGTCACAGCCTTGGAAATTTCAGCATCCCAGTTCAAACAGATGCAGAATGCAGTATAACTATCAGGCACACTGTCAGGTTTACTCTAAAGGGAACATGGGGTCACTGAGCAGCAACACTACAATGCATATGGTATTACACAATCACAGGCAGTAAGATGCTTACCTGGGTATTTGAAACACTCAAAAAGCACATCCATTTCAGAACAGGGACAAACCCAGAGGGAGAGCTGACCCCGTATTAAATGCACTGCTGCCCCTGATGGGCTTTTGTGGAGAACCACACCCAGTAATCCCTAAATGGATAAAGCCTTGTGCTTGGCTGGAGCCATATTAATGGACAGAGGTAATAACAATGAAACTGTGATTGTGCAAGAGACACACAGATTATCCTCTCTGCTGCTCGGACAGTTTAGGCAGCAAACTGTAGAGCCACTAAAGAAAAGTCAGCAGAGGACTGACTTTCTAAATTTATTACAGATTAAATATACTGATTTTATTCAGATTGACTGAGCCAATCAAACAGCAATTTAGCCACACCCACTGCATTAAAAAATACAGATGTAAAGAAGTAAAGCATGAAAGTATTCTAGCAATTAATTGTGAAATAAAAAAAAAAGTTATATAGAATAAAAGTAACTATGACAAATAATTCCACTGCAATGAACATAAAAAGTAGAGTATACAGTAATATATTATTTGTTTGTTTGTTTGTTTGTTTTTGTTTATTTGTTTGTTTGCTGAATCTTGTTTGTGAGTGCATTACAGGCAGAAAAGTGCGAGAAATTTAAGTAATTAACTCTTAACTAGGGTAATATCAGCATACCACCAAGAAGGACCAACCACATCCAACAGGATTAACTGTGGACGCTGTAAGAGGAAGCTGTCTGAAAGGGATGTTCGGGTGCTAACCTGGATTGTTTCTAAAAAAAACATGCTGCCCAAACTACCCAGAACTGTCTGCCTGGTCTAAATCCAGGTGTTTTAGTTTCATTGTCCAACCCATGTAGTTTACTTAAACCTAATAAAAATGCCTATAGTTACTCTATCCACTTGTGTAAATTATAGTGAAATCAGTGGATGCTCGTCACAAGCATGAACAATTTGGTGATTAGATTTTCAGTAAAATGAACTGCATTCAATGTCAGGCCAGGGGCCACATTTCAGCCCAAAATCCAAAATAGAAATCAGCTGAAAGAGAGGAGGACAGGATGCTGTTGGGACGGGTAATGTTCAAATAGACAAAACCTGAGACTCCCCTCACTGCTGACTCTCACAGTATCCAGCAAAATGGCTGTTTCATCAACGTCCACAATGTTCATCCCCTGTGTATGAAGCCAGCATTATATAATAGCACACAATCTTCAGATGAAAGCATTGCATTTATGATCTCAGAGTTTCATAATTCATCATAATTCAGTCAAAACTTGGACACACTTCTTGTTATTCAGTGTGTTTTTCTTTCTTTGGTACCACTTTAAAATAAGACTACCTTTATAAAGGGTTTATGAGTGGTCTATAAAGACGTTTATTAATGTTATTATTTAGGTTGCAAATACCTTAAAACCCATTAATAAGCAGTTAATAAGCATAAAACATAGTTAGAAATGACAACAAGGAGCTGAACATTAGCAAAATAGTGATTACACACTCCACAGTAGTGATTTATACTGTCAAACCTTAAATCTTTCTATATACTGATGTTACTTTTTTGCTTTCCATCAATCAGCATTAAACCTGTAATGTAAATGAAACCTGTATAAAGTAAATGACTAAAAATGTTGAAATAAATGAATAAAGGAATAAAGGAAACAACGGTTCACCGTCACCTTTTCAATTGATGCATTTTAAATGCGTATCATTGTTTTTTAAGGCATTTACAACCTAATCAATTATAATTAGTAGTCTAATTTATAAACCATTTATAAACCCTTTATATGGGCAGTCTTATTTTAAAGTGGTACCATTTCTTTTTATGATTTTCTTTTTACATTGTACATTTAATATTGAAGACTATATTTCAGCTATACAGAAACACATGCTGAATTGTTTAGTAAATAAAACATGTTAAATAAATCAGAATATGTTTCATAGCTGGTTTAGTTTCTTCTATAAAAGTATAACATTTATCTTTGAGGACAGATCTGCAGACTCTTGGTGAGATTTTAATCTCAGTGTCTTCATGAGGGAGAGTCACCTGGAATAGTTTTCTCAGCATCTTGAAGGAAGGAGTTCCTGGAGGTGCTGAACAATAGTTGTTGCTTTTCCTTCACGCTGTGAAGCTCCAGCTCATCCCAATTAAATCACCTCAAATCACCACCTCAGTTCATCAGCTTTAGATCAGGGATTAATGTGGAGGAATAACACCTTTTTACTGTTTACTACATAATTCCATATGTGTCCCTTAATTGTTTTCATATCTTTAATATTAATCTACAATGTAGAAAATAAATTAAATTAAAAGAGAAATAAAGCATTGAATGCAAAGGTTTGACTGGTACTGTATATACAATAAATACTGTGGTGTATTAAAATGGTAAAGCACTGTATTCCATACGAGTAGAATACTGGGTCATTGGGTTTGTTGGACTGAGGGTCCTGGGGTTCGTTGGAATGTGGGCCAAGGGCTGAAAAAACCCTCCTCATCTGTTTCTACTTTAAATTTCTGGACTCACGCCTGAAACATATATGTCCTTTTATGGTAAAGATATGTGATACGCGTTGGTCTAATGTTTAAAAAGCCCTTGAACACAAAGAAAGTTAGAGAGATTCGGGACACCCAGAATCAGGAAACTCCACTCTCTCCACTGTAACTTCTGAAAATCTATTATAATAAACTTAACCTGATTGATAAAAATAGAAGACAGTGTGTTAAGTCTCATTTCTTCAAGAACCATCCATCAAGAGGATACACCACAATACGCATCTGAACTGAGAGCTAGGCTATTCGTCTAGAACTAAAGGGTTAAACTCTACCAAGATGGCAAAAACTCACTCAGCTTGAGTCCAACGGATAAAAGGCCTGTAGTGTGTATCTGATCTGCCCAGGACTGATCAGTCTGATAGGAAAGTGATATCGCGTTCCAGTTCCAATTGAAGGTCAGAAACGAGAAACGCAGCAGTGTCAGAGTCGATGGGAAATACACAACCTCATCTGGGCCTAAGAGGTTAATCTCTACCAAGATGGTCTGAGTCAATCTTCGATAAAAAAGGCCTATAGTGTGTATCTGATCTGCCCAAGACTGATCAGACTGATAGGAAAGTTCCAGTTCCAGTTGAAGGAGAGAAATGAGAAGCTAACCTTATCAAGACCTAAGAGGTTAATCTCTACCAAGATGGCCTGAGTCCAACTTTAACTCTTTAACAGGCCAGGAGTTTGGTCAATTTGTCAAGTTTTGCCTGACATTACATACTGTAGAAAAAAACGAAATCTTAGCAAGTGAAATGATCTAATTTCAAGGCAATAAATTACTTTTTTCTCTGATAAGAAGATAATTGTTGCCTTACTAAGCATTGTGTAAGTGAAATATTTTTTAAAACTTATTTTACTTATTTTACTTTTTTATATTATATTATTATATACTTTTTAAAAAAATCTTATTTAGTCTTTTTAACCTTTTTAAGTAATTTGAACTTAACTTATTGAAGTTATTCTGGTTCATGTGTACAAATTTAAGCCACAAAATAATGGATTTTTGCTTGATTTAAGTCTTACTTCCCTTATTTTGAGAAATCTTATTAAGAAAAATTGCTCACCCCATTGGCAGACTGATTTGCTTAATTTAAGTAAGTAAGTAAGCATTTACGTCTTAATTTACCTATATTTTTTCTAGCTTTTGCCAATGGATTTTTTGCATTGCACCACTAAATCTATTAAAGCAAAATGTTTGATAATTGTATTTGTCATAGAAACTATAAAGTCAACTATAAAGTCAACTATAAAGTGCTAATGTCAAAATATACTGAATAAAATCATAAAACTGTCTCTTTCCTGAACTTCATTTTAAAATCATTTTTTTCCTGAATACAAATCGAACAGTTCATGTCCTTCAAACCTTTAGTTTTGTTATATTTGTCTAGTTTTTACATATATTTGCAAACCTGCAAAATGCGGGTTGATTCCTGATTGATTACTGATCTGGAATTATTAAGCGGAGTAGAGAGAAAACAGGCAACTTCTCCAAGTGTCCTATTGGAGATTTTAAAGGATTTAAATAAGTTATTTTACTGCAGAGAATAAGGGTTTTGTATTACCTGTAGCCCGTATATAGGACAAGGCATTTTAAGGGGTTAATATACAAGACAAGTTGTGTGTATCTGATCTGCCCAAGACTGATCAGGGTGATAGGAATGGTCCAGTTCTAGGCAGAGGTCAGAACTTACTGTATCTCTGCAGTCTCAATATCTAAGATTTATATCAATACAATACCATCCACATAGAGTGAGACACTGTACAAACACATTAATCAGCTTATTATTATAGGCTTGCCACAGAAATATCAAAGCCTTACACTGCCATGACAAATATTGCACTTTAAAGGACCATCCAGACTGTTATCAGCAAATGTTCCAAAAGATTCCAAAAGCCGGGGTCTGTCATAAGCCCTATCTGGATGGGATTAGTTTCTCAAGTGGTCGCCTGTGAAAAATATTTCACACTTCTACTCATTGATAAACCTCTTGCATCCGGACTGCAGTTGAAAAAACAGGAGGACCAGTGAGGTTTTTTTTGCTTTTTCGGTAACGTGTCATCACGTTCAGTAGCTCCTCCATTTCCACTCGCTGTTGTGTTTACGTGGATCTCCGTGAAAACGTGCACCCAAAGTGTAATTACGGTGTGTAGTAGTGGATAAATTGCTGTTTTATTAAACATGAGGTGCTGAAACACAGAGAAGTGCGTCCGGACGGTAATAAATGTACGAAACAGCGAAAAATTCAGCCTGTAATTTTCTCAGAGGACGTCTGAGAAAAACACATACATGGTCGTTCCAGACAGGAATAAAATTACAGAGGATAAGAAAGAAAATACCCCAGGACTCCCTATAAAAACTAATTCTATCCGGATAGGGTTATAGTAAGGGGGTGTGTAGTATTAATGCAGAAAAGTACATTAATACATGCCGCACACATTCCAAAGGCATGGCTTTGAAAGAACAATTTGAATGTAGATTAAATTTCAATATAAGAGTCCCGTTGTGTGTATGTGATTTGGCCAGGACTGATCAGACTGATAGGAATGTTCCAGTTCCAGTAGGAGGTCAGAACGCACCAGTGTCAAATTGGAAAGCAAATGTGTTTCACAAAACCACAGCCGTCTCATACAGTACGCCCGCAGTCTCAGTGTCTCAGACTGAGCAATACAATACTGTCTGCACTGAGCGAGACACTGTAGAGACATATTCATCTGCTTACTGTTTACAGGCTTTCTACAAGAACTTCTAATGCCTCAAGAAAAAAAACTTAAAACCAATACAAAACTTCAGGGTGTGGTCTGAGACTTAAAAAAATTACAAAACTGAACACAGAAACCACTTCAGGAGGTGATTTGAGTAGCATTAAAACAGATATTAATTAATTCAATCAAACAATTCCAGGAGATGGTCTGAGATAAATTTCTAACTCACTTAAACCAGATGCACTTAAAACAGGTATTAATCCAGTCACTCAATTCATTTCAGGAGATGATCTGAGACACACTTAAAATTATTCAAATTTGATCTTTTAAACCACTTCAGGAGGTGGTCTGAGACGCATTTAAAACAGATACAAATCCAATCATTTAAAATCACTTGAGGAGATGATCAGAGACATGTTTAAAACATCTGTTCACTTAAACCACTGCAGGAGGTGGTCTGAGACACACTTAAAACAGATACAAATTTGATTTCTTAAATTACTTCAGAAGGTGGTCTGAGATGAATTTTAAACATTACAAATTCAATCTGTTAAACCACTTCCAGTCTTGGTCTGAGACGCATTTAAAACAGATACAAATCTGATCACTTAAACCACTTCAAATTCGATCTTTAAAACCACTTCAAGGGGTGGTCTGAGACGCATTTAAAAGAGATACAAAAATCAATTCTTAAAAAATCTTAATACGTTTCATGTTCTTTGACCAGTATATATATAAACTGGGTCCAACTGTTTTCTAAAACCCTCAAAATTTCCCAGACATCAGACATTTGTCAGACATCACACACATTCTGTCTTTTTAAATTGGGTTTTTTATGCTTTGAGATAAGGCGGACACCTGCAGAACATACCAGACCCTACAGCTGATCCAGTTAAGATAAAGACAGATAATCTCCAGGGGGGTTTCTGATCAGGTCTGCTCCAGCTCTGACCAGGGAAAAAAATCCATCAGGGAAATAGAATGGTTTACAGTAGACACTTTTACACACTACAGCTAAATCAAAGTGCTAAAGCAGCTGCTTCGCCTCACTGGATATTATGGGATATTATGAAACCAGCAAATCCTGTACATCCCCAAACTATTACTTATATAAGAGGTGCACTGTAGCTTAGCTTAGCAAATCATTTTATTTGACAGAAGGGTAAATATGATAAAAAAAATATCCTCTCACGAATGTTCTTAAATGTTCTTAAATGTAACTCTTGTCAGAATGATTTTAGCTGTTGTTTTCGTGATTAAACTGTACAAAAGCAGCACGCTGAGGTGTTACGCTCGAAACTTTAGTTTAAGAAACGCTTCGTAATCTGTAATCTGCCTGAAAAGCGATCCTCAAGATTCGTTATGTTGGACTAAGTGCTTCCATGAATACTTTATTGCAGTATCAGTCTCTTAAAACTGATAGGAATTAGTTTCAGTGCAGCTCTCCGTCACTCCGCAGCACGAGAGAAAGCTGCCGAGACCTACAGGAAAAAGAAGCGTGACGTGATTCCCATGTTTATTCTCTGACATTTCCATTAGCTTCAACTTCAAGGAACGTCTCTAAACCCATTGGAACTTTAAACGGCTGAAGGGTTCAGCCGACACATAATCTGCAGTTCAGACGGATGATGCTCTGCATGAGAATTAACAGTCTTTACCCAGTACCACAACAGCATCTACTACACCAGTTAGAATTCAACATAAATTCTTTACCTGGGTGGAAAAAATCTAACTCATAAAGAACACAGAAAAACAGCCCATAGAATGCTTTTTCTGTTTATTTTTTTTTATTTCTAATTTGTATTCAATTTTCTCCCCAATTTAGACAGCCAATTAACCAACCCACTCATTAGGACACCTTCATTAGTGATGCCACAACACCAGGAGGGTGATGCATGACCTGGATTCGAAACAGTGATCTCCAGATCATAGTGGCAGCACTTAGCCCGCCGGACTTTCTATACAATTAATGACATAGCAAGTTGTATTTTGGAGTAAAGGGACGCCAAACCTATTGGAAAAATGTCTATTTTGTCGGTATGTCAAAAAGATTTTAAAATCCTATAAAACCAAACAGCATTTGTGCTCAGAGATCTGATTATATAAAATGTCCTTTCCCTTTTGCATAAACAAGAATTTGGAGTCCAATAAAACCAGCAAATTAAACTGTCATTAAATGATGATATAAATTCTTGGAGAGGTCTTTCTATTACATTCATTTATTTATTTTTTTCATCCCATTTTTCTCTCCACAAGTGATGCCCCAACACCAGGAGGGTGAAGACTAGCACATGCCTCCTCTGATACATGTGAAGTCAGACTCCGCCTCTTTTTGAACTGCTGCTGATATAGCATTGCAGAGTAGCATCACAGCGCTAACGCTCGGAGGAAAGCTCAGCGACTCGGTTCTGATACATCTAATTTTATTTTTTTCTATCTATCTATCTATCTATCTATCTATCTATCTATCTATCTATCTATCTATCTATCTATCTATCTATCTATCTATCTATCTATCTATCTATCTATCTATCTATCAGCTCACAGACGCCTTGAGCTGCAGACATCACCCTTTGGAGTGATGAGTGGAAAGAGCACCATCTACCCACCCAAAAAGACCAAGGCCAACTGTGCTCTCTCAGGGCTCCGGCAGCTGATGGCAAGCTGCATGACCAGGATTTGAAACATATATTGCTTTTTCTGTTTTGTTTTGTTTTATTTCTAATTTGTATTCCATTTTCTCCCCAATTTAGACAGCCAATTAACCAACCCACTCATTAGGACACCTTCACTAGTGATGCCACAACACCAGGAGTGTGATGCATGACCTGGATTCGAAACAGTGTTCTCCTGATCATAGTGGCGGCACTTAGCAAGTTGGACTTTGTATACAATTAATGATATAAGTAGCAAGTTGTATTACTGTAGCATTTTGGAGTTATGGGACACCAAACATAGAAAAAATGTCTATTTTGTCGGAATGTCCTTTTGCATAAACCAGATTTTGAAATCCTATAAAATCAAAAACATTTGTGCTCAGAGATCTGATTATATAAAATGTCCTTTCAGTTTTGCATAAACAAGAATTTGAAGTCCAATAAAACCAGCAAATTAAACTGTTATCAAAGTACTTGGCGATATCTTTCCTTACAATTAATTAAACACATTTTTATCCCATTTTTCTCAGCAATTTACCCAATCCATTCATTAGGACGTTAGGAACCCCTATCACTAGAGATGCCACAACACAAGGAATGTAAAGACTAGCACATGCCTCCTCCGACACATGTGTAGTCAGACTCCGCCTCTTTTTGAACTGCTGCTGATGCAGCATTACCGAGTAGCAGCACAGCGCACTCGGAGGAAACGCAGCAACTCGGTTCTGATACATCTAATTTTAAGAAATCTATCTATCTATCTATCTATCTATCTATCTATCTATATATCTATATATATATATATATATATATATATATATATATATATATATATATATATATATCCTTACATTCATCCATCCATCCATCCCGATCATAGTGGCAGCACTTAGCAAGTTGGACTTTGTATACAATTAATGACATAAGTAGTTGTATTACTGTAGCATTTTGGAGTAATGGGACCCCAAACCTTGCATAAACCATATTTTAAAATCCTATAAAATCAAAAACCAGAGAGCCCATTTTTCTGGGATCAGACGCCTTGTGCTGATTGACATCACCCTGGAGTGATGTGGGAAGAGAGAGCAATCTAGTACCCACCCAGAGAGAGCAAGGCTAATTGTGCTCTCTCAGGGCTCCTGCAGCTGATGGCAAGCTGCATGACTGGGATTCGAAATAGTGATCTTCCAATCATAGTGGCAGCACTAGCCCGCTGGACTTTTGATGCAATTAATGACATAAGTAGTTGGTTTTGTTGGTATGTCGATTTTGCATAAACCAGATTTTGAAATTCAACATTTTGCATCTTTTTCTTTATATTACAGCTTTAAGTTTAAGTTTACAGGGAGTTTGGCCTCATCTTAGATTTCCATCAGAATGGAAAATGTGTGTTACTCTAAACACTGATTAGTAGAGTTTAATTAGGTTTAATTTCTGCAGTGTTAAAGCGGTTGAGCTGCAGTTCTGAGAGAGAGGTCAGTGTAAACAGGGTTTCTCAGTGTGTCCCAACACTTTTAGAAGGATTAGCGGGGTAAACAGATCACTATGTGAAAAGACGTCCAATTCACAGAGATCACACATCTTCGCGGAATCCTCCGCTTTAATAGCATTACCGCTTTATCAGGGGGCGGGGCCAAACCCGGCGCTCTACGCAGCAACCAATGAGATGCAGTGGGCGGAGCTAACAGCAGTGGAAACGGTGTGGGGGTGTGGAGGCATTCACAGAGCTAAGAAGAGCATCTGAATGAAGAGCTCGAGACAGACAAACAGACAGACAGACAGACAGACAGTGACGGTCAGAATCAGAACCACAGAGAGAGAGATAGGGGGATGTATCCATCAAAGCACTGAAGAATCTAAACTTAAGGCTTTTATCTTCTGTTTCCAGGAAAAAGGAGCATCCACCTGTACAGTTACCTACAATGCAGGTATGTAACTTACTAAAACCTCATATCTCCAAAGTAAAGGACAAGTAAAACACAATTCTTAGCTTTCAATGCAAGTTTTTTTCATTCTAAGTTATTTTGTAGCTTTAATAAATATTTATTAATGGACTAATATTGAAAAAAGCTAAAGTAGAGAGACTTTTTTGGTTAAAGATATAGACATATTACAGCATCAGTGTCTTTCTGAAGATTTCAGAGTAACATTGAATAATGTCTTTTAGTCCATTTCTTAACTTTGTCAAATTCTAATTATTTAAAATGATATTGTTACTTAAAACTTAAAGATTTTTGCAGCATTAGTGTAAGAAGCACAATCTTTAAAATTTTAGCTTTTGGTATAATTCTACAGAATAATATAAGTTTTGGCTCTTATTTATATTTGATATCTTTAAATTAAATTGTTATGAAATTAGAATATTCTCACAAATATCAATTCTAGGAGTCTTGGGGCTAAAATATTAAGTTTTACAGTAAGTGTTTGTTATTAACCTAGCCTAATATCTCCTAAGTCAATTTAAAAAATCAATCAATATGTATCAATAAATTTTAATTACAGCATCAGTGTCTTGCTGTAGATTTCTCAAGTACTGGATAATTTCTTTTAGTCCATTTCTCATCTTTGTCAGATTCAAATTATATAAATAATAATTTTATATAACAAAAAACTGACCACGTTAGCTTTTGGTTGGTATAATTCTACAGAATAAACACTTTTGGCTCTTCTGATGTTTAAATGAACTTTTACGAAAATGTTGGATAATTTCTATTAGTTTATTTATCAATATGTATGTAATGTTCTAATCCATATTATGGCAAGAACTACTCAACTAAGTAAAGAAAAGTAGAAAATGAAGGTCAGTCGATCCGAAAGTCAATTTCAAGAACTTAAGAAAGTATCCTCAAGTGCAATCACCGTAACGACCATCAAAAATGATATGATGAAACTGGTACTCATCAGGTCTGCCCCAGGAAAGAAAGAGCAAGAGGTTCCTCTGTTGAATACAGAATAAGTTCTTCAGAGTTACCAGACTCAGAAACAGCTCCCCAGATAAGAGCACCTAAATGCTTCACAGAGTATTTTGGTTTGTTTAACACTTTTTAAGTTACTACATGTACTTACATTACTTAGGTTGGTTTTTTTTTTATACAGTTTAAAGAATTGTCATTACATTGCTGTCAAACAGTAATAGAACAGCGAAAACAAATACATATTTTTGCATATTGCAAGATTTATATCTACAGCATAAACAATTTTGCCAATTTAAGGTTAAATATGTAAATAGAAGTAATTTTGGGGAATAAGCTGTCAGATAAAGAATGATAGTACAATATTGGAATTTTGAACAAGAAAGTGTTTCCTTATCTTAACATGAAACCTGTTTTTTTTTTTGTATTTTGATCTTGTGGCAAAGCAAATTTGTCTTATTTGACTTAATTCACCACAAACTCTAAACCAAAGAAGAAAATAACTAGACATTTAATGTTGCAGTGATTAATAATGTCTTAACTTGTGTTAATTAATAATTAGTTGAGACATTTGTCATAAGTACTGTTAATTAATGTACCCTTATTGTAAAGTGTTAAAGTTGTATTGTAAAATAAATTTTAAATTTCTAGTAATTTTTCTACAATATTAATTACAACATTCTGTAAAATATAAAAAATTGTAATTTTTAAAGATGTCATTTTGTTAGTTAATAATTATTTGAGACATTATTTAACCATTTAACAATGTTTATTAGTATCATAATTACTGGTAATTGTGACCCATATTGTAAAGTGTAGCCACATATAAAGACGTTAATGAAATGTATTACTATACACAATTGTATTGCTTTATTCCCCTCAGAGCACATTTTACATAGGTGCAAATATACAAATTTAAAAGACATTTATGGTGCTTTTGTTCATAAAAGTGCATCCTTTTCTAATTTCTACACAGTAAAATTTTAAAAAGTTGAGATGACTCAAAATTTGAAGGCTACTTACTGCACTAGAGGTGCAGTTTTAAGGCATTAAATTTGTTGTTTTAGTTGACCTAATTTACGTTCTATGAAATGCAAATGAAATGTTTTAGATTAATCATAATCATCCAGTGGGGGCAACACTATATTTTTGTTAATTTAATTTAAATTAATTTAATGTAGCAACTGGGAACTGGTCAAACTGAGCATGTGCAGTAGTGCAGAGTAGTTGGCTTGTCCTTAACTAGGGTTCAACTACAATTTGTACATTTTGCCAACACAGATGAATTAGTTACACCAACTTTCAACAGAAAAAAAACGTAATTAAGTTAGTTGATCCGTTTAGTTTGCTCGATTTTTGGGTGCAATTCAATATTTTTTGTTTAATTGAGCTAAAAATCACATTAAGGATGACATACATTTTCAGCTAGGGTTGCAACGGTATGAGATTTTCACGGTATGATAACCGTCTCGGAAAATACCGCGGTATCACGGTTATCACGGTATCACAGTTTGTTACATATATTATTATTTTTTTGTTCAATTAACTATTTATTGTAGAAACTACACCATCAGGTGAAGGAAACCATGTTTTTCCACTACTCTTAAGGGCATTAAGAGTGTATATATAAAAAAAAGTTGGTATATAACCAGATACTGCAGAAAGAGGGGATTTATTTCTGACATGATCCTCACAATAGAGATTTCTATTTTAAGGCTTTCACTACTTAAAACCTTCAACATATGAAAAACAGGCACGTCAGAATTTGAAAATGAACGCATGTAAATGAATGGCATCTTTCACATCCAGTCCGGCCAGGACCTTTACACGGACACGTGAATCCATCGTATCACGCACTTCACGCCTGTACCTGCGTGCCCGAATTTCGGATAACTCAGCGCTTTTGCGGGCGTTTACCGCATGGGTTATGCACGACTACAAAGAGGTTTTATTTATGTTCAGATTAAAATTATAAACTAAACACATACTTTGCGCTGCACAGCGGGGTGGTGTTTTCGAAGATGGGAGAACAGGTTTGATGTATTTCCTCCTTTAGCTGTGACTTTACGGCCACATTGATTACAAGCTTGTTGATTACAAGATTACAAGTCTGTTTTCAGGCTGTTTGAATGAGCGAAATATGATCAGAATTATGTAAATTAACACTAACATAGAAGCATAGAACTATTATTTAATTAAAATTATTTTTAAGAGCAGCTAAACACAGTGCGGAGAAGTTCACGTGCGAGAGAGAGAGAGAGAGAGAGATTTGCGTGTTCTGATGTGAGCTACTCACAGGTAAAGGTTCTCTTTTATCTCCTCGTGCTCATATTCTAGTCCCATACATAATTCTGCAGCTCCCTCAGTGTTTTCTGTCGTATTTTGCGGCTATCGCGAGCGCTTACAACTAACACCGCGGACCGCGAGGTGCAGCCGTGCTGCCGCTGTTATGCCGAATCCGACTCCCTGCTCAATCCGACTCCCGCTTCGCGGACAGAATCGGCACAACACCCCCCGCTGTAGAACTGCGGGAGTGAAAACAGCGCTTATAATTAAGTTAGTTAAGTTTCAGTTTTCGTTATTTGGTTCGTTTTCATTAACAATAATAATTGGTTACTTAGCATTAACATAGTGATTTTCACACCAGAGCTTTATTTAAAAATAAAATATATAATTAAAAAACAGATGCCTACATCTCAGACTATTTTCTAGAGCCCAACCCGACCCGGCCCGAGGAATGTGGTGGGAAATCTCGGCCCGAACGGACCCGATCTCGGGTCGGTCCTCGGGTCAGGTCTGGTTCGGGCAGAGAATCTAAGCTCTAGTCTGATGCACTTTCTGCTGTTCTCACCGCTGTGTGCTGAGCAGCTGAAGCGGAGCAGAGTTGCGCATGCGCGGGTGAGTTTCTCCGCTGGGTTGCGTTTTACCGGTAATAAGCAAACACACACGGTATGATAACCGTGCATTTTAATACCATGGTATACCGTGAAACCGGTTACCGCTGCAACCCTATTTTCAGCATATATTTTTATCAGTATTTTTCCTCAATAATGTATGTATGCATTCTTCTAGAAAAACTCCTCCTATGGATGTCTTTGTTCCTAGAGCATAATTAAGTGTTTAAAGTATACAGCTCTGGAAAAAATTAAGAGACCACTTCATTTTTTAATCAGTTTCTCTGATTTTGCTATTTATAGGTTTATGTTTGAGTAAAATGAACATTGCTGTTTTATTCTATAAACTACAGACAACATTTCTCCCAAACTCTACTACTATAAAAATATTGTAATTTAGAGCATTTTTTGCAGAAAATGAAAAATGCCTTAAAAAAAAAAAAAATATGCAGAGCTTTCAGACCTTGAATAATACAAAGAAAACAAGTTCATATTCATAAAGTTTTAAGAGTTCAGAAATCAAAATTTGGTGAAATAACCCTGGTTTTTAATCACATGCATGTTTTCATGCATCTTGGCATCATGTTCTCCTCCACCAGTCTTACACACTGCTTTTGGATAACTTTATGCTACTCACTCCTGGTGCAAAAATGCAAGCAGTTCAGTTTGGTGGTTTGATGGCTTGTGATCATCCATCTTCATCTTGATTATATTGCAGAGGTTTTTAGTTTGGTAAAATCAAAGAAACTCACCAACAAACGACAATTTTTTTTTTTTTACAGTGTATTGTAGAGTAATGGTCAAATGTAGGGTTTATTCCTCTCTTCTCTTCCAGAACATTATACAGCAGTGTTTGAACAGTGAGCACACAGTGTGAAGAGTGAGCTGGTGGAGGAATCAGGACGCTCTGTGGAATCTCTGATCAGGAGGAGAACAGAGAGTCATGAACTCCCTGAACGTGAGCAGCTTTAACATCACGGACGAGACGGGTCATGCCTTTCAGTACTCCTTCCCAGAGGAGGACTCTTTATATAAGGAGTACAAGCCGGTCTCCCGCGACCTCATCCCCCTGCCCAAGGCCGTGCTCTACCTGCTGATGGGGGCCTTAGTGGTGGTGGCTGTTGCTTACGCTATAGTGGGTCACCTGATCAAAGACCTCGCCAACGATATCATAGGTAAGAACACATCTTTAACACATATAGTGGATGGACAATGAAACTGAAACACCTGTCATTTTAGTGCGGGAGGTTTCATGGCTAAATTGGAGCAGCCTGGTGGCCAATCTTCATTAATTGCACATTATTGCACCAGTAAGAGCAGAGTGTGAAGGTTCAATTAGCAGGGTAAGAGCACAGTTCTGCTCTAAATATTGCAATGCACACAACATTATGGGTGACATACCAGAGTTCAAAAGAGGACAAATTGTTGGTGCACGTCTTTCTGGAGCATCTGTGACCAAGACAGCAAGTCTTTGTGATGCATCAAGAGCCACGGTATCCAGGGTAATGTCAGCATACCACATCCAACAGGATTAACTGTGGACGCTGTAAGAGGAAGCTGTCTGAAAGGGATGTTCGGGTGCTAACCCGGATTGTATCCAAAAAACATAAAACCACGGCTGATCAAATCACGGCAGAATTCAATGTGAACCTCAACTCTCCTGTTTCCACCAGAACTGTCCGTCACCACAATAAATTATTGTGCTCTAAAACCAGGTGTTTCAGTTTCATTGTCCAACCCCTGTAGATTAAAGACTTAAAGTAGAACTCCGGTGTAAAATGGACTTTTGTTGTAGTAAAACATGATAAAAAGTTCTTACCTTTGATGAATAGCACACCTCCGTTCTCCCACAGTGTTCCAAGATCCAAAAATTTTAACAGTTTGTCCAAACCCCCTTCAGACTGGGTGACATGGGGCAAAATTTTCCCTGATAAATGGCTTTTTCCACTGTTATTCAGCTCAAAGTAGCTCCGCACCCTCTTGCTAGAATCCGGAGAGCTCTGACATTTAAAACGATGCATTAATAACTTAAAAAGTGCACAAGAAGCTTATTAAAATCCACTGTTTGCATCCCATAACGCTAGCTTCAGCTCCAAGGGCCGCAATTACTCCTGGTGCCGGCTGCTACGTTATGTGGAGCACTTTTTAAGTTATTAATGCCTCGTTTTAAATGTCAGGCCTCTCCGGATTCTAGCAAGGAGGTGTGGAGCTACTTTGAGCTGGATTACGGTGGAAAAAGCGATTTATTGAGGAAAGTTATGCCCCGTATCACCCAGTCTGAAGGGTGTTTGGACAAACTGTTAAAATTTGTGGATCTCAGAACACTGTGGGAGATCGGAGGTGTGTTATTAATCAAAGGTAAGTACTTTTTATCATGTTTTACTACAACAAAAGTCCATTTTACACCAGAGTTCTCCTTTAATGTAAAGTAGAGTGAATAGTGAGGGCATGTGAGGCGAGAGCTTGATTTAGAGTAGATGTGCTCTCACTAATAAATTAATTAATTGGAGATTAATCTTCATCAGCGTGGTTGCTGTCTGTTTACAGATCAAGTCCCGCCCTTTAACAAAAAGAGCCAATCAGCTTGCTGGTTCTGTCTAGAGCAGATGAAGTTCAGCATGCTAGTGGGGGAAACCCTTTATGATTATCAAGTCAAGTCAAGTAGTTTTATTGTCAGTACTGCATATGTACAGGACATACAGAGAATTGAAATTACGTTACTCTCCTTCCCAATTTTACAGCAAGTACAGATAATAGATATAATAAAAGAGAATGGGAGACACTATGTGTACAATACAGCAGGGACACAAATAGACATACATGAGACAAAAACAAGGTGCAGTAGTGTGGGGGATAAATAGATATATAAATATAAGTAAAAAAAAAAAGAAATAGATATATAATATAAAATAAATATGGAGATCTGCGCAAGCGCAGCAGCCAGAACAACCTAATAAATAATTTTTAAAATGTTTCTGTGCATTATTGATCTAAATGCTAAAAACCTTTTATTCCGATTTTATCAATGACTTAAAATAGATTGTTAAAATGATAATTTGGCCAACAGATTGTAGCTTGTAAGGTAGTCTTTTTACAGGGAAATAAGCAACAGTTTTAGTTTATCAGTACATTCCTAAAAAATATATCCTATATATCATAGCACATTGTATTTCAGTGTTTTTAAGAGTTTAAAAGTGTATAATTGAGCCACAGTCAGTCAGATAACTGTGTTTCTATCTGTTTCTGTCCTTCAAGACTGTGTCCTCCGCACAATTGAGGACGATACGGACAAATGCTTCAGATTTTATTAGTGGCACGAAATAGATTTTTAAAATGATAATTTGGCCATCAGTTTCCAGGATTTTGGCCTCTTCCTATTCAAGCAGATAGATTG
Organism: Astyanax mexicanus; assembly: GCF_023375975.1. Taxonomy (NCBI): domain Eukaryota; kingdom Metazoa; phylum Chordata; class Actinopteri; order Characiformes; family Acestrorhamphidae; genus Astyanax; species Astyanax mexicanus. Next base: position 38,320,943 of record NC_064426.1, on the reverse strand, counting down.
TAGCTTGTAAGGTAGTTCCTCCTTTTTTTGCACCAGGAGTAAAGGCATTAAGATATCCAAAAGCAGTGTGTAAAACTGGTGGAGGAGAACATGATGCCAAGATGCATGAAACAAAAACTATGTTTAAAAAACAGGGTTATTCCACCAAATATTGACTTCTGAACTTTTAAAGCTTTATGAATATGAACTTGCTTTCTTTGAATTATTCGAGGTCTGAAAGCTCTGCATCTTTTTTTATTTTAGCCATTTCCCTTTTTTTTTGCAAATAAATGCTCTAAATGACAATATTTTATTTGGAATTTGGAAGAAATGTTGTCTGTAGTTTATAGAATAAAACAACAATGTTCATTTTACTCAAACATAAACCTATAAATAGCAAATAGCATCAGAGAAACTGATTCAGAAAGTGTAGTGGTCTCTTACTTTTTTAATTTTCCAGAGCTGTATATACTTAAAAAATTTTATACTTAAAAATGCATCCTTAAAAATGCTCATAAAGTTCCTAAACATCATGGCACTTTTTTTCCACGTTTTTAAGAGTGTAATAAGAGTGTATAAGTGACTCTTAATCAGTCAGATAACTTTAAATTACTTTTTCTCTGTTTCTCTTCTCTTAGACTGTGTTCTCGGCCCAAATGAGGACGACACAGACAAAGAAAGCGACCTGCGGTGCATCTCCCCCCACCACAACATCCCCGCGGCCCTGTCCCTGTCCAACGCCTTCCACGTGTGGGATCAGGACGACGTGGTGATCCCCCTACCCCCGGAGGACAGCCCCCAGACCAGCCCCCTGCTGCTGGCCGCCATCCCCTACATCCCCTCCTTCTTCCCGCATTCAGGACACTCCCACATCCCCTCGTCCGCCAGCACCACCAACAGCCTGGGCACGCCCAACAGCCCGGGGACGGCCACGGCTCTGCCGAGAGACGTCTAAAAGAGCGAGGACTCTTTATCTTCAGCATCTCAAACACCACGCCCTCTCAGCTGTGTGAGAGTGTGTGTGTGTTTGAGTGTATAAAGCGTACGGCATTCACATTCTGAAGCGTGCACTAAATACTGGTCACGGGTTTAAAGACCAGAACTGACCAGAACTGCCTCAGCATGGGGAGTCCTGAAAGAGACAAGCGAGGATAAATGCGACTGAGCAAATGCGGAGCGGAGACATCCCAACGTATCGTCTTACCCTTCAAAACGTCATAATCGATATTTAGGCCTGTCACGATAATATTTTTTTGTGGACGATATATTGTCCCAGAAATTATTGCGATACATGATATTTTTGTCATTTTAAGATTATTAAAAGGCACTGACATTATAACTCAATAGCATAAAGAAGGAATTAACCCTTGCGTGGTGTTCGGGTCTGTGGGACCCATTTTGATTTTTCATCAAATTATACTAAAAAAATATTTTTTCTAACTCAAACTCATTGGCATATATCAAAACACATTTTCGATAAACACACACTGTACACCCCCCCCCCACACACACACATTTATATTACATACAGTATGTTTGGCCAAGGGCTAATAAACATTGCTTCATTTCTAAATGTTCTACTCATATCTTGAGTTTAATTCATTTTCTTTTACATTTTATTAAAAAACTAATAAAAAAGAGTAGCACTTTTTGAAAGAAATGTAACATAAGAAAGGTAAAGGGCAAATATTAACCATGTAAGCTGTTTATATTGCTTGCAATTTAGGTGAAGCAAGCATGTGTAAAGCATTTTAATGTAAAATTGCTTAATTTTGCTGAATTAACCCCTTAACGCCTGAATTAATGTAGCTGTATATGAAAAAATGTTTCATGTGTGTTTTACCTTTAAGTAGATAGTAAATATTGTTGAGATTATTAATTTCACTTTTGCACAAAAATAAATAGAAATTTTGGTATGTTGCAAATTTGCAACAACAGGCAATATGGTCTATTTGGGGTAAATTTGGTATGTTGCAAATTTGCTACAGCAGACATAATGGTCCATACTAAGATAACAATAACAGAGTAATATAACAGTGAAAAATCAATGTTTTATTTATGCACCCAAGAGCAGGTATTCAATAATAAATAACACCAATTACTGTCACCAACACAATATACACAAATATTACAGGAAACATTTCATTAATCTGAATTCTAGATTCATTTGAATTGTAAATTGTCAAAGGTTCCTAGGTCCGTGGCGAATATGCACTAACAGGCATTGGGGGAATGCAGGCGCTATCTTGGCAGGTTGATTGAATCAAACGGTTAGTCGCATATTTGCAACAACAGGCGATAAGGGGTTAAATACAAGTAACAAAGTAAACGAGTAACAAAAATATGAACACCACACAAGGGTTAAACACTTTTTAAAGACAACAAAATGTGAATTAATCATTTATTATAATTAGTTTGGCAATTATATACTTATTTCTTCACCTACTTCAGTTCACACTGTGTGTATAGATTCACAGTTATTGAAGCATGACTGGCTAAAATACTGTTCACTGTTATATATGTGAACAAACATACAAATAAACACAAATAGACGATATCACGATTATCAAAAATTACGATAAGCTGATTATGTCATTATCGTGACAGGTCTAATGGTGAAGAAAAAATTGATAACAGTGGTAATAAACTTGAAGGCAGCGATATTCAGACGTTTGAGGCATGGCAGGGTCATTAATGGAAGCTGCGACAGCATATTACTTATGTCGCTTTGATGTTGCGTAAGATGATTTGCGAAAGCTGCTCATAACGACAAGCTACGAGACACATCGCGACTTATCCCAAAGCGAAGTGGGGATTAGCAGAAGTGATTCCAGGCTGGTTGGACTCCCAGTGACTCAGCGAACTCAGACCTCCTACCCCATGTTCTCAACTTGCTGACAAGTTACGCAATTCCTCAAGCCTGACCTTCCAGTTCCATCACCGACCGCTGGAAAAGAAAAGTCTCTCAGAGAGGTTCGCTTTACTGCACTTTGACTCTTGCAGCCTGGAGCTCGGCATTCGGAGGAGCACGAAGGAACAGGAAACAGAAAGGAGAAAAACTTAAGAACTGTAATAACTATAATAAACTGTAATAAAAAAAGGAAAAAAAAAGAATTTGATCCAAAATCGGACAATCATGGACAAAATCAGAACATTACGAATAAAGACTCGTGATGAGAGATGAGCTTCAAACAATGGCGAGCTTTTAGGATGACAAGAGAGAGATGAGGCCTTTTACTACTGATTAAATTCTTACTTAAACATAGTGAGACATACAGCTCTGGAATAAAATTAAGAGATCACTTCAGTTTCTGAATCAGTTTCTCTGATTTTGCTATTTATAGGTTTATGTTTAAGTCAAATGAACATTGTTGTTTTATTCTATAAACTACGGACAACATTTCTCTTAAACTCCACATAATAATATTGTAATTTAGAGCATTTATTTGCAGAAAATGAGAAATGATTAAAATAACAAATAATGCAAATAAAACAAGTTCATATTCATAAAGTTTTAAGAAAGAAATCAATACTGGGTGGAATAACCCTGGTTTTTAATCACACTGGTTTTCATGCATCTTAGCATCATGTTCTCCTCCACCAGTCTTACACACTGATTTTGGATAACTTTATGCTGCTTTACTCCTGGTGCAACAATTCAAGCAGTTCAGTTTGGTGGTTTGATGGCTTGTGATCATCCATCTTAGTCTTGATTATATTCCAGAGGTTTTTAATTTGGTAAAATCAAAGAAACTCATCATTTTTAGGTGGTCTCTTAATTTTTTTCAGAGCTGTATATGCTGATAGCTTATGCTGCGTTCCATTCATGTCGGAAGTTGGATGTCGGAGCTGGTAATGACGTCACAAATGACCAATAATTGTACATTATTTCAAAACAAAAATGTTAGTTAGCTGAAGATTTTGGATTTTGATATTTTTTTCAATATCGATATTTAGACAAAATATCGATATTGTGATATATTGTATGGTTCTAATTTGCAATACATTATCGATACATGGTGTCAAATATCAATACATCTATTGAAACACAGGCACTTAAAACTCCCTTAGACTCGCCTACCAATTAGATTTAATAAAATATAATAGGTTAAACTTGCGGTGAAGAATTATTGGTTGTTAAATTCTGTGAAATTCTATAACACTAATAGATCCATGATTGCTTGTGGAGGCATTCCAGTTCAAAATTCCAACTTGGAACTCAAAAATGTAGAGTTTGAATGGAACGCAGCACGATCCTGTAGAGATATGAAAAAGAGTCACTGTAGTAAAACTTTTGAATTTTTTTATTTCTCAAACTTGTGCCATTAAGTTTAGATAGAGAACTGTTTGTTCATGTTGAGTCTTGATGTCTTCATGTTAAGCTCTTCATCACTTACTGTCATTATACCTTGGGCAATGTTCTGTAATAATTATAATCTGCTTTTCTGCAAACCTGAATGTAGCCTATTGCTAAAACCTCTCATAATACAAGTGGTTGAAAACATCATGCAGAAGTTGTTTTCTTTATTTTATGGTTTGCGAAATACGATGATGTGCCAAAAGTCGCTAAAAAAAGTCATGGGGCGGCGGTATGTACAGTAAATTGACAGATTGACAACACAAGGAGGGTGAAGAGTAGCACATGCCTCCTCCGATACATGTGAAGTCAGACTCCGCCTCTTTTTTTTGAACAGCTGCTGATGCAGCATTACCGAGTAGCATCACATCGCTAACGCTCGGAGGAAAGCCCAGTGACTCGGTTCTAATACATCAGCTCACAGACGCAGCCTTGTGCTGATCTACATCACCCTAGGAGTGATGTGGGGAGAGAGCTCCATCTACTGAACCTACCCAGAGAGAACAAGGCCAATTGTGCTCTCTCAGGGCTCTGGCAGCTGATGGCAAGCTGCATGACCTGGATTCAAACCAGCAATTTTCCAACACTCTGCGGCCCAAAGTGCAAGATATTTATAGGATGTTAGATTGGAAGTGGGAGGTGCTTCAGGTATGATCCTCCACCCCAAAACTTAGGTATCTCATAGGCTAAGATCTACGGATTAGCTTGGGTTGATGGGCCCCATATATTAGTCCTAATATATTGTGAAGATTAATGTTTTATCTATGCAGCACTTTGGTCAACTGGCATTGTGTTACAAAAGCATTCTGAACTACAGTGCTTTAAGCCGATGCCCCGAACAGTTTATTAAAAAAATATTGGTGCAAGTGGATCAGACACAGCAGTGCTGCTGGAGTTCTTAAACACCTCCTATAGGCAGCACCAAGCTGTGAGCACTGATAAAGGACTAGAGCAGGGGTTTAGCCAATTAAGTTTGGCTGCATGCCAGATATTTTCCTAACCATTACGTGGTGGGCCACAAAAAAAATAATAAAATCTGTTTTGGAAAATGAATGAAATGTAATTGGATGGAGTTTGGCTACAGACTAGTAGCTCTCCAGCCCAGAGGGTTGTTGAACCCAATTGCAGAACAGTTGATCTCAAAGCAGGTAACCCCAAGAAAAAAGGAAGGAATAAATAAATGAATAAACACACCACTCCTCACGCGGGATTGAACCCGTGTCGTCAGGGTCACAGTCCAATACACTATTGCTGCCCCGGCTAGTGAATTGGGACACGGCCAGGAAAAAAAACAGGCAGAAAAATTAGATCACGAGGAAACTAAAGTTACGCCAAGCGCAACCGAGAGAAAGACAGGGGAGGCATGTAAACAAAAGCTAACCAGAGAAGCATTTTATTGTATTTTTTCCCCCATTATCGTTCATTATAGTTCAAACAACCTCACAGGCCAGATGTTTCATGCTTGTGGGCCACATCCTGCGCTAGAGAACGACCAGCACAAACTGTGCAACTACAGATTCAGAACCTCTGTCTCTGACTTTACTGTATCTACAGGTGGAGCAGCTGTACAGTAGGCAGGAGCTTCTAATGGAGTTTAATACAGCGAGTGAAGAACACAGTGTTTAACAGCAGGACTTAAGACGTTACGACATTTCACTAAGTAAACACGACGTGGGTCTAATCCTCCACCGTCACAGAGGATTCCCTCAATCCCCAGCACGGACCACTGGCGCGCCAAGGGATTTGTGTGCCATTTGATGACTGGGGTTTGCTAGTCAGCGGCCGGTTAAGTGGCCAAGGGGAACAGGAAGTGAGCTTCCGGTGGAAATGATGGTAAAACAATGTGTGAGCAGAACAGCATTCTGCAGAATACAGTCATAATTTCTATATGGAAAGGTTCTAGACTATTCTATTGGTAGAAAACGCCTATATATCCATCGGTAGACAATGGTCAACTATGCCAATTATTTACAGGTTTGGAAAAACAAGACAACATTTCTCCCAAATTCCAAATAAAAATATTAGAGCATTTATTTGCAGAAAATATAACAAAAAAGATGCAAAGAAAACAAGTTCATATTCATAAAGTTTTAAGAGTTCAGAAATCAATATTTGGTGGAATAACCCTGGTTTTTAATCACAGTTTTCATGAATCTTGGCAAGTTGTGGCATGTTCTCCTCCACCAGTCTTACACACTGCTTTTGGATAACTTTATGCTGCTTTACTCCTGGTGCAAAAATTCAAAGCAGTTCAGTTTGGTTTGATGGCTTGTGATCATCCATCTTCCCCTTGATTATATTCTAGAGGTTTTCAATCTGGTAAAATAAAAGAAACCCATCATTTTTAAGAAATCTCATTTTTTTCCAGAGCTGTATTTATTTATATATTTAATTGTTTAGGCAGACCACTGACCAATCATATCTTTAAGAACTGAAGAGTATTAACATAGTCATAAAATCAGAACCCTAGACCAATCTAATTTAGCAATAATAAGAAATCAACATACACCTGTAGAGCACTAAACTGAAAAACTGCACGAACAGGTAAATCCCTCTTCTACACACACACACACACACACAGTCAGCCTCCCCTTCATCTGACCGTGTGACAGATTTAGAGGGTGACATTTAAGCTCAGTGTCTTCACTGGAATTACACAAATAACCTGTAAGTAGTTGGGTCAACCTGTTGAGCGCTTGGAAATTCCAATCAGTGCAGGAGAACATCTCAATCTACTACACACACTCACACAGATACACACACACTCACAAAAACTGGCATGAGATGCCACAGTGGCATTATACGTCATTATAATTAGAGCAAACTGGATTTAAAATCACAACACAGCATAAAAAACAGGGTAATCAGTAGTGATGCACCCAAACAAAATAAAAAATTGGCTTTCTTTTAAAGATTTTCATTAAATTTGCTATTTTTTACCACTCAATAAATTAAAAAGCCTAAATGTATTAATTAATTAATTTATTGTAAATATACAGTACCAGTGGAAAGTTTGCACACAAAAATTGGTTTTCCATTATTAACTGTGAAGAAATACATATGAGATTTTTTAGAAACTTACAAAAAATGTGTTAAACAAACCAGAAAATGTTTTATGATATTCTCAGCTTTATAAGGTAGAGTCACCTGGAATTCAGGCTTTCAGTTAACAGCTGTGCTGAACTCATCAAGAGTTAATTACTTGAATTTCTTGCCTCTTAATAAAGTGTTTGAGAGCATCAGTTAAAGTAAAGTAGTGAAGAGGTAGAGTTACAGGTATACAGTGAATAGTGAATATTTATAGAGTAATGTTCTAATCCAGATTATGAGAAGCAAGAACTACTCAACTAAATAAATAAAGTAAAAAAATATTACTTTAAGAAATGAAGATCAGTCAACCCGAAAAAAGATAAAAAAAATTGAGAGTATCCTCAAGTAAAGTCGCAAAAAAAGACCATCAAAAACTTTATGATGAAACTGGCACTCATCTGGAGTGCCCCAGGAAAGGAAAAGCTTTAAGAGTTTCCTCTGTTGTATGGGATAAGTTCTTCGTAGTTACCAGCCTCAGAAACCACAAGTATTTTGATTTGTTTAACTATTTTTAGTTTACGTATTCATTTACAACATAGGTAATAAATTAAAAGAACATTGAATCAGAAGGTGTGCAAACGCTTGACTGGTACTGTAACATTTCACATTTTTACAATATATTTACTTCAGCAGTGCCATTCTAATCATTAATTGATTTTAAGCAGTGCTATTCTACCCAAACATTTATCTAGCTATCCACCACAGCAATGCATGTTTAGTCATAAATGTAACTTAGCAACAATGCTAAGGCTAGGTTAGCTCAGCTAACATTACTATCCTAGCCCTGTACAGCTTTGTATCTTTTAGTTGGAAAACAGACTGTTTGTAAAAGGGTAGACAGCTGAGTAAACTGAATGGAAAGTGTGATAAGCGACGCTTTATTTCATTAAATTTGTTAGCAGAATTAAAAAATGAACTTAAACATGTCATTTCTTGGTTTTACATGCTAGCACTCTCACACATGGTGTGGGCCTGCCACCACTGCTGAAAAAATATTTTTTAGGCTAAATAATTTTGTTTACTAAATATTTGACGCATCCCCAGAAGAAAAAAAAAAGTAAAAAAGCAGCTAGCGTCTCACATTGATTATTTCAAATGTTTTAATTTAACATTTATGTTCTGAATAGTTTTCTTTAAAATGGTGCTATTCTAATCATAATTTGATTTCAAGCAGTGCTATTATACCCAAACATTTAGCTAGCTATCCAGGAATGACAGTTTAGTCGTAGATGTAACTTAGCAACAATGCTAATGCTAGGTTAGCTCAACGAACATTACCATCCTAGTCCTGTACAGCTGAGTAAACTAAACGTAAAGCGTGATGAGTGACGCTGAACGCTTTATTTAATTACATTTGATAGCAGCATTTAAAAATGAACTTAAACATGTAATTTCTCGGCTCTCCATTCTTGTTGTGGGCCTATTTTGTAGGTTTACATTTCTTTTTCCAAAATATTCGAACGCATCCCCAGAAAAATAAAAATAAAAAAAGGAGTCAGCAATTCACATTGATCATTTGAAATGTTTTAATTTAATATTTTTCTATCTTCTGAATATTTCCCTTTAAAATGGTTCAGTTGCATTATGAATTGCGATGATAAGCCCAGAGTAAGAACAATATTTTTCATTTCTGATATTTTTGTGACAGACAAGACAGCAAAAGTAGTACTTTATTAAATATATCATGGCTAGATCAGTGATAAATGGAACTTACTGTATAGACCACTGTTGGAGGCTGTATTTGGCAGGATTGGATTGGGTGAATACTAGTAGCTAACTCTACTAAATTCTACTGAACTCTATTTCAGAGTAAATCGTCGCTGTTCAATGAAAAACAAGTATTTCCATTTTTGTCGATTTTTAGTTTACTACATAATTTGAACAGACAAACTGTCCCTTACACTGTGCCACCATTTTTTGATAAACGGACCAATAGAAATACATTATCTTCCATTAAAAGTTTACAAGGTTTTTTCTCTCCCCTGTAAAGTTGCTTTTTTGTAGATAAGTGTTGGACAGCGACGATATGCAGATCTGTTGGTTGAGACAGTGCACCTGTGGAAAGGCTGCCGCACACCGGACCACGCCGAGTAACAAGTAACGAAGTGCTGAAATGAGAGCACTGAAGACTGAGGACGTGTCTATATTGAAGACGTTGTGGTATTGCAAGCTGACAACATTTGAATGGAGCCTAAATTTATTATAATCTAATAGAATCAGTTCATTGATCAGCTTCTCCTTTTTAATAGAGCCCCTGAGGGTGTTTCTTCTGAATAAAGTGTCAATAAGACGTCAATAAATTGTGTAAAACCTGATTACTCCAACTGTCTGTATTGTAATATTGGAATTTTTGCATTTTATGAACATTTCCAAAGTCCAAAAGTCATAAATTACACTAAAATTAAACAGTTTTTTTTTTTTGGCTGTGTCTTGGAATCTAGTAAAGTGCTACCACTGCTGAATGAAAAAAATATTGGAGGAAACACTGCAATATGTCAAATTATCATAATCATTTATCATTGTTGATTATCAACTTAACTTAATCAGTGATACACCAAAAGTGCTTTATTTAGCAAATTTTCAGCTGCTAAATGTTTGATGCATCCCACAGCAAAATGATATATTTTTGTTGTATCATTTTGTCTTTTATTTATTGTAATTAAATTGCGTCACAGAGAAATTGACCTACCGTCATTTTCGCACTATAAGGCGCACTTAAAATCAGTTTATTTTCCCAAAAATCGACCAATCAGGTATTAAGGTATTAATGGCAAGTGCTAACATCCATTTCCCTATTTAGAGGTGAGTATTATCGGACTGTAGCATGCTCCTAAGATAGCAGCTAGCACTGCTGGAGCAGCATTAGCATTACCCGCTAACTGCACTTGCTATTTCCCTGTTTAGAGGTGAATATTTTTGGACTGTAGCCTGGAGCTACTTTGAGCTGGATAACGGTGTAAAAAGCCATTTATCGGGCAAAATATGCCCCGATATGGCCTTTGTATATAATGATAAAATGACTGGATCTCAGACAGCTGCAAGAGAGGAGATGGGCTATTAAATCAAAGGTAAGTACTTTTTATCATGTATTACTACAACAAGAGTCCATTTTACACCCAGGAGTTCTCCTTTAAGGGTAACAATATTACTACTTCATAACTTTCTGTGCCAATAAACCAAAAAGCATGCTGTAACAATGCAAACAAACCATCTTACATACACAGACAAGCATCACCTCACACTGATTGCAGATCTCACCGCTTCTGCATGCTTCCTTACATCATCCTACATGTCTATCAGACTCAGTTCCTCCATCACTGGGACACAGGCAGATGATTGAGTAGAGTATCTGAGAGTTTTTGGTGAGGAATACACAGAGCATAACAGCGTGGACCAATCCAGAATGCTTATTGAATTCATGAGGTCTGAGTATGAAAGGGTCCTGAAGAGACGGGCTTAAGGGTCCCTGAGTCCACGTTAAGAGTCCAGGCGGCACACCGGACTGTCATACACCATCTGCAGGTTCACTTTGTGCCCCACCAGCTCACGGATGTTGTTGATGCCGTATTTGATCATGGTGGGCCTGTAATTAAAAAACAAAAAAATACAGTCTTAAAAGTGCTGTTAACTTTGACAAACTTATCCTGAGCAACAGAGGTAATTCTTGCTCTTTCTTTCCTGTGGCGGTCCTGATGAGTATGGAGAACCAACAATGACATAAGTATAAAAATATAAGTATAAATGCACATATAAATGTTGAAATGAATAAATATATAAATAAATGCACATGTAGATGAATAAATAAATAAATACATTTATATGTGCATTTTTATTAATTCATTTATTTGTTTGTATATTTATTTCTACATTTGTGTGTGCATTTATTTATTTATACTTATGTCATTTTTGGTCCTCCATACATAAGTGCCAGTTTCATCATCGTAATGTTTGTGATTGTCTTTGCGATGGCTGCACTTGAGAAGATTTCAGGAAATGTTGAAATGTTTCAGATTAGACTGACCTTAATTTCTTAGTCATTTTTTATTCTTTATTTAGTTGTGTAGTTGTTGCTTCTCATAATATGAATTAGAATATTACTAAATAAATATTCACTATTCACTGTATACCTGTAACTCTACCTCTTCACTACTTTACAACTGATTCTCTTAAACACATTAATGGGTTTTCACACCTGCAGTTGGTGTCTATTGTCCAAATCAGCTGATGAGTTTGTAGTAAACAGAGTCGCACGGCTGTGAGCTGTGAACACAGCACAGACCATGCAGGCTGTGTGTAAACAGCATGGAGCAGTAAAGACAGTGTTTGTTCATAGCTGTGGTAATTAGCCTTACCTGGTTTATATATCAGATTAAACTGCACCTTATCAGCAGGTTAGCTCAAATAAAAGGATTATATCTAATAGCTTTGTTGGATTGAGACCAGATCACGTTCTCACCACAAGCGGACCGCTTGAAACCAGACCGAGACCATTATCTCTAGAAGGTCTCGGCCCAGTTCTTTTGATCTGCTTTGAGTGCAATTACTGTTTTCACACCTGCTTAATCAAACCAGAGTCCATTTTAACCAGACCAAATAGTGCTGGTGTGAAAATAGTGCTGGCCCTAAGAGGGCAAGAAATTTGGGTAATTAACTCTTGATGAGTTCAGCACAGCTGTTAACTGAAAGCCTGAATTCCAGGTGACTCTACCTCATAAAGCTGACTAAAAAATCTGGCCAGGATGATCAAAACTTTCTCTATCTAAGCAAGAGTTGCTACTTTGAAGAATCTAAAATGTAAAACATATTCTGGTTTCTTTTAAAACTGTTTTGTTGATAGTTTGAATTACTTTAGTTCTAATCTACAATGCACAATTTATTAAAATAAAAAAAATACATTGAATTTAAGGCCTGTCCAAACTTTTCAGTCAGATTCTGGCAGAGAAACTGAATTCGGCACAACCCCTTTAGCTGTTTGATGACGACATCGCTAAGCATGGGTGTACAGGCAAAAAGAAAATGTATGGAATCTAATCTGACAGTTAATATTCATGATACAAACCCACAAATTGACTCATTGTGTTTTTTTTGCCATCGACACTGCCAGACAGGCATGTGCTGAGCATCTACTCGGCATCTACTCACCGCTCTAAGGACAGCCCCCAGGCAATGACAGACACGTCCTCAGGCAAACCCATAGGCAGGAGCATCTCAGGCCTGAAGACCCCAGAGTTACCGACTTCCACCCATTTCTTTAGTCCTGGAAGAAGCGGGAGTAAACGGGAGAGAACGTGGTGAGAACGTGTCCAACAATCAGTCAATTTAAACTTAGTGCCGGGTGGTATACCGGGTTCTTATGCTATGCATTTTTACCATACCACCATACCCCTAGAGGCGCTGCAGAGCGCTGTATAGAACAGCACACAATGTAGAACAGCGCCGACAAAGAAGCACGCTAACCAGTTAGCATAACAAGCTAACATACTGCAGTGACTCTGAATACGAGGAAGTAACTATATCCCTGTTTAAGTATATTAATACTGTAGCTTAAAGAATAATTTTAATGCACACTAAATAAAATGTATTTGTTTACTGGAGAAAAAAGGAAATTGTGGCTGATTTTAACACTGTAATGCCTGTAATGGCTTCAATAATAACATAGTACTTACTTGTGCAAGAGAGCTTTTGAAAAATCTCGTTTAAATACTACATTAAGTATTTTAGGTTTATTTATAGTGTTTATGGAACTTTTCAAAAATATTTAGTTTTGTAAAAGAAGCCGTGTTAAAGTTGTTGGTTTATTTCTTTATTAGGTCTGTTGTTTACATTCTTTAGAAGATTTTCTGTTGATGAAGTCTGATTTCTTCGTATATTATGTATTTTTGTGGAACAAAGTAAATAAAATAGTAATCAAAGCCTTAATTTAAAGCCTTAATGTGTGATATTATATGTACTCCTAACAGTACAGTAAGTCACATACCTATAGTAAAGCCCTATAGTAAATAAATAAATTAATAAATAAATTAATTAATAAAAATACTGTGATTTACCGTGAAACCTTCTATCCAAAAAATCTAAAATATCAGCTACAAAATCATGTTGATACTCGACTAAGACAAATACTTAGGGAGAGTAGTGTTTGGCAAATGCTGTGTAACCATAGCCATATTTTCCTGCATCTCTCAGCTTGTCCAGAAATGCATGTGTAAAGCTATAAAGACCAAAAAAAAAAAAAATCAATTTCAGTCATGCTTACCTTCATGATAACTGAAGACTTCCATGCTAGGTTCAGTGTAGGGGTTGTAGGCGGGCTTGAAACGCAACTTAGTGATTCCTAGAAATAAAATAATTATTGAATATTGATTAAATATTGATTTTGTTTAAAATGCTCGTGAGTTCTCATGCAAAATGTCAAAAGATCAAATCTAGCAATGTCACTAATCAAGCCTGGGTTTCCTAAAAACCTCTTAGCACAAAGTTAAGTGTCGGAAAATTAAGCATCACATGCAATATGTTCTCCTTCTCACCCAGTTTCATGAAGAACTGGTGCAGGACCCCCATGAGGTCTCCTAGAGTAAGACCGTAGTCGATCACCAAGCCCTCGATCTGATGGAACTCAGCCAGGTGAGTGGCATCCAGGGTCTCGTTGCGAAAAACTCTGTCTATAGAGAAGTACTTGACTGGTGTGAACTTCTCCTGAGAGAGAGAGAGAGAGAGAAAAATAATTTTTGTGTGTTTGGAAAGAACTTTAACGTGCAGTTGTGTGAGTTAAGTCCCTTTAACAGAGGGAAGAAATAAGTAAAAGAAAAATGTGTTGAACAGACCAAACCAATAAACTTTCTGACTGTCACTAAATAAAAAAAAAAAATAATAAAAAAAACACTAGCTAAATCTCTCCGGTTGCTTTTCGTTCTTTCACCTGCTGGTGTGAAAGCAGGGTGAGACGGTGGCAGAACAGTCTGTCCTGTTTAGAGAAGAACTTAAAAGCTTATAAAAGCTTAAAATGTGAGAGAAAAGGTGGGAATCCCAAGGCACCTTCAATTTGATTGCTATTTAGTGGTCTGTGATGCAATTATACAATTATTATCGATGCATCTTCAGGCATATTTTTCTTCTGTACAGACAGGATTTCTACAGGATGACTGCTTGTTACCTTTAAAGTACAATATCTGTACCGTATTTTTCACACTATACAGCGCACCATCAATGAACGTCTATTTTGTGGTCTATTTTCATACAGAGACTACAATAAGGAACTTCTAATTTAGCAGGTCTTGCTGCTTGGTGGTGGTTTGGGGGGGTAACTAACTAAGTTAAGTAAAGGTAAGCCAAGCTAAGTAAACAAAACTGTTATAAAAATAGACTTTCTTTTAAAGTTAAATGAGTGCTGGATGTTAATCTACACAGATTTCTCTCCTGAAAACTGTGTATTTGGGTGATTAAAGCGCTTCTGTTTATTTAGAGTAAACTTAGATCACCAAATTTCTCCAGCACTAAGGCTGGAGCATTATTAGCATTAACTGCTCCTAACCCCAGCTCCAGCAGTGCTAGTCGGGGTTAGCAGAAGGCTACAGGCCAATAATACTCAACTCTGAACGAGGAAACATCGGTATGCGGATAATGCTAATGCTACTCGGTGCTGGGAACTAAACTGAAACTCCTGTATAACTCTGTACTTCAGTGGAGCGGCTTTACTGCTCCTTAATACCTGATTAATAAAATTCATACATACGACACACTGGATTATAAGGCGCACTGATGATTTTTGGTGAAATTAAAAGGATTTTAAGAGCACCATATAGCGCGCAGAAAACGATAATCTATATTTTATAACCTCCCAATGTCATTTATATATGAAATTAAATTGAATCAATATAGCAAGTGCAAGGTCAACATTTGAGTGCAAGAAAAAATAAAGCAGTAGCAGCATGCTTGCAGTAAATGAAATAAAATCAGGCTGTTGTTGAGTCACAGGTTGCCTTCGAACAGTTGCAAGTCTCACTTTATGATCTAAAACTAGTGCTTAATTCTAAGAAAACCAAAAGTTTTAACTTTTCCAGAAGTAACTGGAAGGAAATTGAATGTGTCTCATCCTACAAGTAACTTGGGCATTTGGTTAGATAACAGATTCTCCTTCAGAGTACAGTAGAGACTCTAGTAAAGAAATTAAAGGCAAGAAATTCAGGACACACCTAAATTTCACAGAACAGAAAACACTTGTACAACCTACATTTTTAAGTGTTTTAGATTACAGGGACATTATTTATTTTTTATCTAAAAGATCAAACTCAGTCAGTGTGTGGGTTTACCTGCTGTGCTAGTTTGTAGAGCATGCGAGCGCTCACGGCGGTGGTGTGTGTCCGGAGGAGGTTCTTCTGAGCTTCTTCAATCTTCCAGTCATACTTGTACCTGATCAGGCAAAAGAAAAACGCAGAAAAAGGGAAAAGGACTTATTGTATATGGATTTTTCAGCGTTCTTCAGTGTGTGTTTGTGTCTTTATTAGCTCTATACCATCTTACCCCTGTGACCCATATCCTCCTTCAGAGTGGACCTTCTTCACCCTTTCCAGGTAGTCCTGAGGAAACTCACGAGCCAGTGCTGGATCTGAAATGTTTGGGGAAGAACTTTTGTCAGCTCAGAGTCTTACAGAGCGTTCAAAATCTAAAAAAGGTTATTAATCACCTTTAAAATAGTACAGACTATTAATTACTTATAAGTGAACATGCCTGATAAACACACTATCAGAAAATGCATCCAATTACAACTTTAGTTCTGTGGTAGTTCTGATTGTGGTTACTTTATTCTATTTTATTTATATATATATATATATATATATATATATATATATATATATATATATATATATATATATATATATATGTTTTTTTTATTACATTATAATGGTTTTACACAAATCTGCTAAATGTATAAAACTGTTATATTTATACTAACTACATAAACCACATACTTATTTTACTGCAGTAGTATACCGTATTTTTCGCACTACAAAACTTAAAATCCTTTAATTATTTCCAAAAATCATCAGTGTTCCATATAATTCAGTTTAGTTCTCCAGTACCAGGACTGGAGCAGCATTAGCATTAGCTGCTAAGCAGTAGCTCCATGGCCATTGAGAGGTGAGTATTTTCGGCCTGTAGCCTGCTGATAACTCCACCTAGCACTGCTGGAGCAACATTAGCATTAGCCGCTAACCACAGCGCTAGCTCTTTCACCGTTCAGAGGTGAGTATATCAGACTGTAGCCTGAATTTACCATGTTTAAACAAGCTTCGTGGGAAGAACCGTGAGATAATATTGCCCTGGCTTACCGGAACACTCGGGGTTCCGCTAGTGTAGCTCTGACTCGTCTGAAATGTTTTTTTTTTTTTTCTTTTCAGTTTTGTTTACCTAACTTGGCTTCGCTTTACAGAAATGTGCCTTATAATTCGTAATAATAGGCGTTTATTGTGTTTAGTGTGCTTAATAGTGCGAAAAATACGGTACTCTTGCAATTTCTTTAAAAAAATCTATGTTTTGTCATATTGCCAAGAATATCGTTGGCACAAAAACACAAAAAAATATAGTAATATAATTTATATATTGTGATTTTTTTTTCTTTAAGAAATAAATACATCTGGAGCACAATGCTGAGCCAGGACAGAGCTGTTATTCTATATTTTGAAGCTGTAGAAATTCTTGCAAATGTTACTTTATTGATTTATCTTTCGTTGAATTTCATATCACAAATATGATAAAGATACAATTAAAGATGCAGCTCTAATGCAAACAGGTCAAGTTGAGAGATTTGTTACCAGACATGAAGAAGGTATCGTGCTGGTCTCTGGCCGGATGCTGCTGGGGTTGGAACAGAGAGTCGAAGTTCCAGAAGGAGCTCTCAATGAAGTTATTGGTGGGCATTTCGGTGAACCTACAATGAGAGACAGAAATTCTGTATATGAGAGACATGGACTGATTTTCCAGATCATAATTATATTATTATTTTATTTAGCCTTAGTCAGTGAACCCAATGTGGCTTTACAGGTTTAAAGTTGGTTAAATGACACTGTTGGATGTATTCTGAATGCATAATAATCTCCAATTCTGCTTCAAATTCTGCTGTTAAACAGTAGATCATAATCAATCAGTGCAGTAATATAATAAAAGCTGTCAGATATGAACAGAACTGACCCCATCTCCAGAAAGATCTGTCTGAACTGCGTCCGCACTTTCATCAGAGGGTGCAGGTGACCCGAGTCTGGAGCCACACCCATCGCCTCGAAGTTATAGGGCTTAAACTTCTTGTCCCTCCAGCTCCCACTGAAACAAAGAGAGAAATATGCAGATTAGGGCTGTGCATTAGCGATAATTGCTACATTCAATGTTAATCTTCATTTCTTTATTTAATTTACTACCACACTGTATTATAAGGCGCGCTATCAATGAACATCTATTTTCTGGTCTATTTTCATACACAAGGTGCACCAGATTATAAGGCGCATTTTAAGCCACGGTTAGCTGTGCTAAGCACTAGTAAATGCCGCCCAATAGCCCTACACTGAGGAACCCTTAGTGTTCTGGTAAGGTAGGGCGCTATTAGCTAGAGGTTAGTCCCAAATATACTCAGCTCTGAACAGCGAAAGAGTTAACGCTGCGGTTAGCAGCTAATGCTAACACTGCTCCAGCCTTGGTGCTGGAGAAACTTTACTGAAACTCCTGTATAACTCTGTACTTCAGCAGAGTGGCTTTACTGCTCTTTAATACATGACTTGTACAATTTATACATAACGAGCAACAGATTATGAGGCACACTGTCAATTTTTGGGAAAATTAAAGGATTTTAAGTGCACCTTATAGTACAAAAAATACGGCACACACATGAAAACAGCTAAGTTACACATATGGAATTAAGTAGTACACAGTAAAAATGAGTAAAAATTAGATTAGTCCTCCACTCTAATCCCCTGATCTAAACCTGATGAACTGAGATGGTGATTTGAGGTGATTTAATTGTGAGGAGCTGGAGCTACCACAGCATGAAGGAAATGCAGCAACTATTGTTCAGCACCTCCAGAAACTCCTTCCTTCAAGACGCTGAGAAAACTATTCCAGACTCTCCCTCATGAAGACACTGAGATTAATATACTGTATTTTTTAGCACAATAAGGCACACCGGATTATAAGGTGCACTATTAATAAAGGTCTATTTTCTGGTCTATTTTCATACAAAAGGCACACTGGATTATAAGGCGCATTCTAAGAGACATTATAAGGAACTTCTAAATTTAGCAGGTCTTGCCACTGCTTGGCGATGGTGGGGGGTATCTAACTAAGTTAAGTAAAGGTAAGCTAAGTAAACAAAACTGTAATACAAAAAAGGACTATTAGCACATTTCTACAAAGAATTCTCTCCTGAAAACTGCTTGTTTGGGTTTTATAAGCGCTTCTGTTTATTTACAGTAAGCTTAGACTCACAAATTTATCCAGCACTAAGGATGGAGTATTAGCATTAGCGGCTAACTGCTGCCCGACAGCACTACATTAAGGAACACTGAGTGTTCTGCTAAACTAGGGTGATATTAGCTAGCGGTTTGTCCCATGTAGCTTGTTTTAACACGGTAAATACGCAGACTACAGTCCAATGTACTCGCCATAGGTCAGCAAAAGAGCTAGCGCTTAGCGATTAATGCTAATGCTGCTCCAGCAATGCTAGCCGGGGTTAGAAGCAGACTACAGGCCGATAATACTCAACTCTGAACAAGGATCTAGCAGTTAGTGGCTAATGCTAATGCTGCTCCAGTCTCTATGGCTCGAGAACTAAACTGAAACTTCTGTGTGGCTTTACTGCTCCTTCCAACCTGACTGGTAGAATTCATACATAAGACGCACCGGATTATAAGGGATTATAAAATTAAAGGATTTTAAGAGCGCCTTACAGAGTGTACAGATCTGTCCTTAAAGATAAATGTGCTACGATGAATCTGAAGTATAAAACATATTCTGGTTTGTTTAACAAAATAATTCTTTATGTGTTCCTGTATAGCTTTAACAGTCTTTAATATTAATTTTATAATGTAAAAAAACAAAAATAAATAAATAAAGGCTTTTGACTGGTACTGTATGCCTCAGATTAATTTCAGAGCTGATTTTCAGTTGAACTTGTTGCCCCTGTAGCTCTCAGACCGACACCCTCATTTCACATTTACAGACGGAGCTTCGGAGCTCATATTAGATCAGCCTCCAGCAACAGCTGCAATCAAATCTGCCAAATGGTCTGCCGTGCTTTCACAAATGCAGCCGTCTTTCTAATTTGACACGTTAATGACCCCGTCCAGCTCTC
This sequence comes from Astyanax mexicanus, assembly GCF_023375975.1. NCBI lineage: Eukaryota > Metazoa > Chordata > Actinopteri > Characiformes > Acestrorhamphidae > Astyanax > Astyanax mexicanus. The sequence continues at coordinate 38,301,183 of NC_064426.1, read as the reverse complement.
ACTCTCTGGAACAGGCTGACCTGGACATGACCAGGGTCCGCCCGCACTGTTGCACCTATAAAACAGCTGGGTTCAGGACACAGGCCTGTCGGGACAAACGTGACCCAGCCTACATACGACCAGACTGTGAGCAAAATCAGATCAACCCAAGAGCCTCTTCACCATAAACAATATTTTTTTCCATTAGTAGCTTAAATGTGTTCCTTTGAAGTAATGAAACATATCAGCCCTGCTTAAAATTCTTATAAATGTATCCTAACCTATAAAAATGCTTTTATTTGTGGTCATTTCTGCCTCTGCAGTGCCTTCACATATACGTATAGGTAAGAATGAGGTTTTTGTGTGTAATCAATAATACCCCACCCCCTTGCTGACGTCCAATCATCATCTGAGTCTCACCGCTATCAGAGGCACACTGCTGCTGCTGCAACTCAGCCAATCAGCTCGCTCTCCCTCCTGCCCTGCCTCTAAACCCATACATCACCCAGTGCTCCTCCCAAACTACGCCTCCCATTTTTTAGCCTTTTGTAAAATATTTGAGCTGAGGGTGGAGTCAGCTAAAATCTAGGAGTTTAGACACCTTTAAATGTTCACTGCTCTGTAAAAGGAAACATTATTATGCTATGATATCACTGCATCAATGACATAAAATGGTCTTAAATAACAATAATATTGTTTAATCACAATCATGTCTGGATAAAGCAAAATACCAGATTTTTTGCACTATACTGTGCACTTAAAATCCTTTCATTTTCCCAAAAATCGTCAGTGCGCCTTATGTATGAATTCTACCAGTCAGGTTTTAAGTAGGAGTAAAGCCCCTCTGCTGAAGTACAGCACTGGGGCTGGAGTAGCATTAGCATTAGCTGCTATTTCCGCTAACCGCTATTTCTCCGTTCAAAGTTGAGTATTATTGGCTTGTAGCCTGCTGCTAGCCCCGGCTAGCACTGCTGGAGCAGCATTAGCATTACCTGCTAACCGTGCTCGCAATTTCACTAGTCAGAGGTGAGTATATCGGACTGTAGTCTGTGCGTTTACTGTGTTAAAACAAGCTACATGGGACAAACCGCTAGCTAATATCGCCCTTGCTTACCGGAACACTCAGTGTTCCTTAGTGTAGTGCTAGCAGTTAGCTGTTAATGCTAATGCTCCATCCTTAGTGCTGAAGAAATTTGGGAATCTAAGCTTACTGTAAATAAACTGAAGCGCTTTACTCACCCAAATAAACTGTTTTCAGGAGAGAAATCTGTGTAGTTTAACATCCAGCACTTGTTTTACTTTAAAAGAAAGTCTTTTTTTATTAAAGTTTTGTTTACTTATCTTAGCTAAGAAGTTCCTTATAGTGTCTTTTAAAATGCGCCTTATAAATCAAGCGTGCCTTGTATGAAATGAAAATAGACCAGAAAATAGATGTTCAGTGTGCCTTATAATACGATGCACCTTATAGTGGGTAGTTGGGGAAATATATAATGATAGACTGATATAATAATTTCCATTAATCTGATGACATACTCCATAAAAACAAACACAGTAATCAGCAGGAGAGCTCTTACACTGCAGTAATAATAGATTCTAATACAGGAGGAGGGCGTGTGAGGTAACAGGAGTCTGAGAGTGGGTGTATCTGAGGTGCCGGCTCACCTGGCTATCATCTCTGGGGTGAGTTCTGTCTCCTGTTTGGTGATGGTGGTGCTGAAGTTTCTGCCTTTGGTGATCCAGTAGGACTTGATTGTTCTGAAACAGATAATAGTATATTAAACACATGATGTATTGTAATTGTGGACATTTTGGACATGTAAATAAATACTGTAACAGCATTTTAGGCACAAAATTTGATTTGTCCTTTGGTGCTTAGAAAGGCGCTGTTTGGTCTGGTTAAAACAGACACTGGTTTGATTAAGCAGGTGTGAAAACAGCAATCGAAACAACCTCCACTTGCTGGTCTCTGTTCGGTTCCAAACAAACTCTTGAGCGGTTTTGTTTGTGGTGAGAACGTGATCCGGTCTCAATCTGACCCAGCTATTAAATATACTGCTTTTATTTGAGATAAACTGCTGATAAAGTGCAGTTTAATCTGATATATTACCCAGAAAATGCTAATTACCACAGCCGTGAACAAACGTTCGCAAACATCTCTGCTGCTCCATGCTGTTTACACGCATGGACTGTGCTGCATTCACTGCTCACAGTCACACGACTCACATTTATTACATGTATATATGTACAACAGCGCAGGTCCTGTTAAAAACACTGTTTTAAAGCACAGAATCTTCTTGCTATATTTCCCACGTCACACAGCTCTGACCAATCAGAGGAGAGAATGAGCTTGCATGGTTTATTGGTGCGCATTAACTGATCCCGACCATAGAAACTAAGTACAGGTGTGAAAATTGTGACGATTGACTTCAGTTGTTAGCTAGCATTAATTAGCATTAGTTGCATTAATTACAACTATATTAATTATAATTAAAGACTTTAGGTGAACTACAGCCATAATCCACATAACATACATATCAAACCACAGAACCTACGAATCTAGCCATCATCCATGCTATCATCCATCTGCTATTAAACATCAGCCTTTAATTTAGCTCAGAGTACAGTTTCCATCATCAGTTAGTTGATAGCTATGATGCCTAATCTGCAATTTTGTGTTTCATAATAAAAGCCCCATGACAAATTGTATTTAAACACACTCAAACAAAAAACACTGAGTATTTTACTTTATCTGGACTATTACTTCATTTTATTTGGACTTCTGATCAAAATATGGTTGAATATCTAATTTCTGTTAACATTTGCATCTCAATGAGATGGAAGTGTTTTGGGCATAGCGTAGGATAAACCAATCAGTGGGTTACTTGCATTTACTTTAAGAGACAGGTGCGCTCTGACTTTGGCGGATTGCTATTTTAACAGCGCAGCTAGCTGGAGGTGTCCAGGTGTTCACAGAGTGAAAGTGCACAAGCAGGTAATTTACAGGAACAGCAGGAATTCACCAAAAGATTCCAGAGGTCGTAGATATATTCAGATTTATTCAGCTATTTAAACGACCCAGATGAAAGGCGTGAATATAGACTGATGGAGGGGTGCAAGATAGCTATGAGCATCACAGCACGCTTCCTGTAGGGTGTGATACTAAAACACCTACTGATGGACGACCTATATTATGAAATCTCGCTGAATATTATGAACACATACAGGAGATTAATATTAAAGTCAATCCTCAGAGAGTTCTTAACGCACGGTAAGAACAGGAAAACACAAATTCTTCCAATAAACATCAGATACGCTCAGCTAAGTCTCCTCTAATCCTAATATTCACACAGCAGACCCAGCCCTCGCTCCTCTGAGGGGGATTTAGCTCAGAGTCGAGCGCTGATGTAAGACACTGATCAGTTCTGATGTGAATAAACTGGATATGAGGAGAAATCGGCTGGGCTACCCGTCTGACCTCGCGAGGCCTCCGCGCTGCACAGCATCCATTTATGATATTAAAAAAAGATTCACTAATGCCGAGCAAAGCTCCTCCGCTGGAGCTCGGCCATTTAGGGCGGCCACACACACACACACACGCAAAGATAGCCACACGCACAATGTCATTTAAAATGAGTACAAACACTGCTGCTCCCTTAAAGCTGAAGAAAATCACTGCGGAAATAATAACAATAACAGCCGCTGCAGAAGATAAGGAAGACTCTAATCCTGAACATTCGTTCAAAAGTCCAACAGAATTACATAATATGCTCCATTTTTTTTTTTTTAGATATTTAATAATCTAAAATTATTATTATAAAATTATTCATTTGTGTTGACGCACAGTGTAAAAACTAACAAAACTAAAAAAGCAGCAATCCATAAAGTGCTTAAATATACAATTAAAACAAACAAAAAAATACAGTGAGATACAGGTGTATCTCAAAAAAAGTCTGAATGAAATCCGAATGTATGTATGTATGTATGCATGCATGCATGTTCTAAATCAGGGATGGGCAACTTCCATGATGGAGAGGGCCACATTTTTTTCAGCATGACCATTGGAGGGCCACATGACCTCGCACTTCAAATAATTGAATATGAAAAACGCTACAAATGATTTTCAATAAGAACAAATTTTATATGAATTTATATCTGTATGTTTACAGCACCAACATTTATCAACAACTATTTTCTGCATTTTAATGCATTTTAATACGGCAAAAGACAAACCGTTTGCTTAAAAAAAGTGCAAAAAGGAAGTCCTTCATATCAAAGAACAAAAAGTTTGCTTAAAAAACTGATTGCAAATACAGTAGTTCCTCTGTGTAAAATAAGTTCATTATAACAAGTCCTTCATAAGCAACAAGGACAAAACATTTGCTTATAAAAGTGCAAAAGGCATTTGAACTCATTTATAACAAAGAACAAAAAAGATTTAAAAACTGATTGCAAATAGCTCATTCAATAATAGCAGAAAACTAGACCACAGAGGCCCAACATTTATTGAAGCTAATGAGAGAGCTGTGGTTTGGCCTGCTGGCTCACAATGGACTGGATGTCAATGTCAATTTTCGTGGTTGTTTGGCAGCGCCCTCTAGCGGTCAAAAGTAGAATTACGTTTTTTTTTTTTTTTTTTTTTTATTATGAAATTATGAAATTATTTTTGATCTATTCGCGGGCCGCACTGAGTGATGACGAGGGCCGTGTGCGGCCCCCGGGCCGCCAGTTGCCCATCCCTGTTCTAAATAAATAACAAACAAAAAGAAGTGTGTTCTCAGTAAAGGATGTGCAATTTATCTCTACTTATTAAGAATACAGTGCCATCTGCTGGAAAACAACAAAGAACCAAGTCACCGCAACTTCCCATGAGACCTCATCATCTGATCCACAGCACAGAGAAAGCACAGTTGTTCCAGGTAGGACCCTATAATTACGTTATTGACTTTTTATACAATATATGAAAACGATCTTAATCATTTGTGTATCTGTTTCCATGACAATGAACAGCAGCAACATTTTAACAGGTGGTATCAACTTCCAAAAAATGTCCTACTGTCCCATCTCTCCAAGAATAATTAAAAATGTATTTCTCTTATAAAGGGGGTGGATGGAAAGATGGATGGAAAGATGGATGGGTGGGCAGGCGGGTGGATGGACGGAAGGGTGGATGGAGGTGGGTGGATGGAAGGATGGATAGGTGGATGAAAGGATGGCTGGATAGAGGTGGGTTGATGGAGGGATGGATGGAGGTGAGTGGACGGAAGGATGGACAGATAGACGAACGGAGGTGGGTGGATAGACAAATAGAGGATTGGAGGGATGAGCATATGGATGGATGGATAAATGAATAAGCATATTAATGGATAGATGGATGGATGGAATGGGTCTACTTTGGTTCTGACCCAACTAAGGCAGGTGTGAAAGCATCCTAAACAAGAGAGTAATATCACTTATCACTATTATTACTATGATTATATACTGTACCCAAAGTCTCTATTCTTATATTATTCTATATGATGCTTTCAGCGAAGAAAAAGTGCAAAAGATGTATTATCAATTCCAAATAATTTAAAAAGATGCTTTTCTTACACTTCTGAGAGCAGTTTGCGTTTCTTCAGCTCATTCTTCTCCTTCTCCTCCAGCTGAGAGGACTTGCCATTCTTCACCAGCTGCAGCTTCTCCCTCACCGTGTCTTCAATACTCTCCACCTTATGGAAAAAAACAACAGCTTTATAATAAGATTAATTTATTAAACTATGGTTGTGCCTATTCAAACTAGACTCAGGGCTGGAGGTAAATCCTAACATTTTTTATTGGATAAGATGCTGACTTTAAAAATTCAGATCCACTAGGCAGCATTGTATTTGTTGTAGCAGAGCGCCCTCTGCCTTCCTCATGGTGGCATTACTAATACACATATGCTACAGAACAATAAACTATTGCTTAGTCTTGGCCAGACAACACTTCTATAAGAGATTTTAACCAGCTTAAATTATCACCACACTGTAAAGCCCTATCTGGACAGGATTAGTTTCTCAGGGGGATGTCGGTGAAAAATATTTCACACTTCTACGCAGTGATAAAACTCTTGCCTCCGGACTGCAATTGAAAAAAGAGACGAAGAGAAGAAACTCAGAGATGTGCATCTGAACGGGAGTTCAGAAAAAAAAAACAGTAGATAATTCAGCCTGTAATTTTTTTTATCTCAGAGGACGTCTGAGAAAAACATATACATGGTCATTCTGGACGGGAATAAAATCACAGAGGACCCCCCATAAAAGAGAAAATTACCCCAGAACCCCTGAGAAACTAATCCTGTCCGGATAGGGCTTATGCATTTATAGTAGGCGATCAAGAGTGATTAGAACGCAGTGTTTTAACCTCTTGACACCATGTGTTCTCATATGTGAACATTACATTTCTGCATCTCTTCACCATGACACTTCTTTTTTTTTTTTTTTTTAAACATTGACTCTAACATTGCATGGAGACGCTGCTCATACTATCTAGCGGTCACATGACAACATTACACTCAACTGATTGAAAACAGCATGACAGGAATCCCAACCTATAGTTTCTACAGCCAGTCCAGACAGAAACATGAGGCAGGTAAAAATTCCCTCCTATTTTTTATTGTAAACAATTTATTTATGTACAATAACATGTCTAGCTTCATATGGCGTATGCTTTTGACACATTTTAGCAATAACAGGAAGCTACAGCAAAGTTTTTTCAATGTGCAACAATGCCACAATTAAGCTAAATACACACATACAAGAAAAAAACAGGTATAAAACTGCATAGAGGTTACAATAGCACCTCAATGTCTTATATCATGATACACATTTAAAGCTACTATTTGTCAATGATAAAACATACAAATAATAACAGCTATATAAAACTCAATAAGCACTTCAAACTTCTATATACATCTATATGTATACGCCCTATTTCTCATAGTATTTGATCATTTTTAACCATATTCTAAAGAACATCTTTTCACAATTTGTCCTCCTATTATAAAAGTAGTAAGAATCCAACTAAATGAAAGCTAAGATTGTAGGAACCAACAACTATTAGTTTTTACATTTATTAGGTCCTACTAATCTCAAATAGCTAGGAGAAATTAAAATTTCACACAAAGCAAAAGTCTGGGTCTCCGGAGATTACAGGAACTAGGAGCTGTATAGTCAGGTAGGCTAGTCAGACTGGACTATATCAGTCCAGAATATCTAATTATATAAACTGTTACTATAAATAAAGTGATGTTACTTTAGTATTAATCAGCATCCCATCTTATCTGAACTGTGTGGCTGCATTAATTATATAAAACATAAATATCTCAGCATTCAGAGGATCAGAAGATAAAAAACAGATCAGGAAAAAGTTTAAACTCACCGTTCTGAAAACACGAGGGCCTCCTTCGTGAGCTTTATCCAGGCGGATCCATTTGTTGGACATGGCCTTGCTGAAGCCCACTTTACCACTGGGCAGTTTCTACAGGAGAGGGAGAGCAGGTCAGTTTTATCATTCAATCAAAGAAAGAAAGAAAAAACAGAGTTTTCCTGTTTCTCACCATGAGCTGGCTCTGGGGCAGACCCTCTTCAGGAATGGCATTAAACACACGGGCCTCGTGGCTCCCCTGCTCAGATATCTCTCTCCCCTCTCCGGTCAGCTCCCAGTGTTTGGAGGAACGCTGCGTCGCCTCAATCACCTGTGAGGGTCAGGTACAGGGATACAGATTAACAGTAATACACATTTACTGCAGAAAATAAACAACCGCCATTGGCCAATTTGGCCAATATTTCAAACTGGCTTCAACCAGCTCAGAATCCCTACAAAAACAATCAATCATTCAGGATAACCATTAAACGTATTTTGTTGCTTGTGAAGTCAGAGCAACCCCATGGATACATCTAAACAGATCTGCAAAAGAACCTGTGCAGACCAAAGGAGCAACACCTCTAACCAGTGAAGCACTGACGACATGCACTGGGTGTTATGGGTGTTATTAAACAGTGAGTCAGATCTAGGAGCAAATATAAAGTTAACTAACCAAAGAAATAAAAAAATAAAAAATTATGTTCTTTCTTGAAATTAAGAATACTCATCATCACCACATTAGTTGAGATGGTTAGAAACAGATAATATTTACTTCCTTCTCTGATATTGCATTAATTTCTGATGTTTCAGTTTTTGCTGTGGTATCGTTCCAGAACCAATGTTGAGATATTGAGGCAGGTATTGTATCCAAAGTCATAATTTTAATATTATGACAATACTAAGAACAAACTACTGGATATGCTAACACTAGCTAAATCCACTACAGTGATGGACTGTAATATTGGCTGGACGATTAATCTGACCGATTTTTGACATTTGTTTAGATAATCGGCTGGTTGCTCTTTGTAACATACTTTCAGTAATCTGCTATTCTAAATGACTGAGTTGATAGTTGTTACCTAGATAGTCAGCGTTATTTACTATTTCCAGTTGGTAGGGGTGTGACGAGACACTAATACCACGAGACGAGACGAGACACAATATTGGGTTCACGATAACGAGACGAGATTTAAAAATTACATTGTAAAGAAAACTTTTTTTTTTTTTTGGACAAAATCATATACCGCAAACTTAACAGACTGGTTTCTTTCACACATTGATTCTATAAGGAATAGAAATAAGAATAAAAAATTAAAATAAAACTTTTCTTGGTCTTATATAGTGCAAACAATAAGTGCAAACCACAACCAGTCATATTAAGTCTATGGTTTGTGTTTTTTCTCCTAAATTTCTTGTAATTTAACTATTCAGAACCATAACCAGTCATATTAAGACTATGCTTGAAGTGCAAACAGAGACAGAACATGCTTTTTTTAATACAGTACAGAGCTAAGAGATTAGTACAGCTGCCTATGAAACAGTCACGTGTAGATTTACTCACAGTATTTATATATGGTTTGTATCTTGTTGGTCACTCTGTTACCGTTTATTGTTTCCACTGGAGCCAAAATGCAGCCAGACATACAACTTAAAAGTAGCATCTTCTATATAAGGGGTATTTAATTATATTAAATAATTAAGTGCTATATCCTGTAAGGTTGTTTGAACTGAATGATGTAAAAATATAGAAGAAGAAGAAGAATTATTTTTTCCTTACCGCATCTGCATAGATCTGATTGACTGAAGAGAGCGTTTGGTGATCTTACCCCACACGTGATTGGTCTGTGAGTTTACTGCGCCGCACAATTAAATCCTTCTCAGTAGTTTATCGGTTTGGGTCCGCATTGGACAACGTTTGGGTCCGTACCGCGGTCCGCCCATTAGTGACCTCCGTTCTATACAAATGCCCGAATTTTCCTCTTCTGCTGAGAGCTACTCTCAAACTCGCTGCTACTGGGTTGCCAGATCCCTCTTAAAAAGTCCACATTAAACATTATTTCTTTTCTCCCGCGAGACAGGTTTCAGCTTGACGAGAAATATCGTCACATTTAATCTCGCGAGATCTCGTGGCACGATATCTCGTCACACCCCTACCAGTTGGATGTGCTGGCTAACCCTGCGTTCACACTGGAACGCGACGAGTCGCTTGTGTCGCCCAGCGTTTGTCGCTTGTGGGCGTGTCAAGCTCAACGCCCGCGTTTATCATGGTCCAGCCTCCGACAAGAAAAAAGGCACAAAAAAGGAATCACTTGGCCACTTTATTCTCCAGCTATAACTCCCAAACTTGCTGGACTCTTGTGCGTTTCTGTGATTTAACTGCGCTGGAAACGCAGCCGTTCCCACAGACTGATGTGGGTCCACCCCGTTCAACAGAAAGAACCGGGAAAGAAACTAGAAATTCAGAGAGCAGGAGCTTGAGGACGTCGAACCGCCTTGTTTGTGATTGGTCCAAAGAAAAGCTAGGAGCCAATCGGGTTAGAATGTCGCTTCACCGTGTCATAACTCATTTGCATAAAGTTGAGAAAAATTCATCTCCGTGTCGCTTGTCGCTCTGTCGCTTGTCGCCTCTCGCGTGTCGCGGCGACAAATCGCGCCCTGCCATAGGAAATGAATGGTCGCCTGTCGCTTTCCAGTGTGAACGCAGGGTAAGGCTAACTCGTTCCCTTACATAGCCCAAAGTCCAAACGCAGCATAATTAACTAAACGCAGCATGATTAACTGACCAACAAGTTAGGAAACAAACTTTACTGGCTTTTACATTCTCTACTACCTCCTCTCTCTTCTCTTCTTTTTCTGTGTGTCTCTATCACTTACATAATGAAAACAGAAAAGCATAAGAAAGCAATTATACAATTTTAAAGACAAGCATTAGATCACTGTTTGGTCATTATTGCATGACTGGCTAAAATACTGTTTACTGTTATATATGTTAATAAATATATAAATAAACAACAGACCATGTCACCACTTAAATTTAGGGTACAATAAGTTGATAGTGTAATTATCATAGCAGGAATAGCAACAAAGGTGTATTAAGTAGAGAGATCTGGTTAAAGATTTGGTTAAAATAAAACATTAACTATCAAAGAAAGTCCAAAAACCTATAGCTAATGTTCTTGTTTGAGTATCGGTATTGAGATATTGAAGCAGGTATCGTTTCTGTTCAGGTATTGACATATTGAGACAGGTGTCGTTTTAGTATCGGTATTGAGATATTGAGGCAGGTATCGTGACAACTCTAGCAGTTACTGGAGATGCTAACGCCTGGTAAATCCACTAGTTAACAACTAATACAATTCTCCTCCATTCATTAGAGAAACAGTCATTAAACGGATTCTACACACATTTGGGAGACATGTGGTGTTCAGTATATTTAATACACAGATAATACAGACTATAAACAGTCTGTATTTTAATAAACAGAGTTAGTGAAGAGAGACACGCTGAGGATGAATCAGTCCGGCGCTGCTGTTGCATCAGTCCTGCTCCACACAGCCGCTTAGCTTAGCCTAGCTTAGCACAGCATAGCTAACAGCCGCCGCTCACTCACCTCCCCCAGCGCCTGCAGGCTCTTCACCGCCCCGACCACCGCCTGGTGCTCCACGCCAAGCTCTCCCACCGCGTCCTGGCTGTCTAACCCGCCGTCCACCTTCTCCACCAGCCGCAGCAGCGACTCCAGCAGCCCGCTGTCCGCCATGCTGATCCCTGCTAGCCTAGCACTCACTCACACTGAGAGAGAGAGCGGAACTGACGACAGACCGCGGGGGCGGGGCTACACTAAACCAACCAATCCAATCAATACAAGCGCTGCTGCTGTAAAAAAAAAAAAAAAAAAATATATATATATATATATATATATATATATATATATATATATATATATATATATATATATATATATATATACATACATGCAAAATATTGTCATTTAGAGCATTTATTTGCAGAAAATAAGAAACGGCTGAAAAAACAACAAAAAAGATGCAGAGCTTTCAGACCTCAAATAATGCAAAGAAAACAAGTTCGTATTCCTAAAGTTTTAAGAGTTTAGAAATCAATATTTGGTGAAATAACCCTTTAGTTTTCATGCATTTTGGCATCATGTTCTCCTCCACCAGTCTTACACTCTGCTCTTGGATAACGTTTATGCTTTACACTCCTGGTGCAAAAATGTAAGCAGTTCAGCTTGGATTGATGGCTTGTGATCAGAAACTCAGCATTTTTAAGTGGTGTCTTGTTTTTTTGTTTCAGATCTGTATGTACACATACATAAATATAATTATTAATATTATTAACATTATTGTATATAACTTTTTTGTATTTCACAGCTCATGCCTAGGCAGTAAAAATATCTTGTGGCTAAAGTGCTGTTTTTGATTGACTGATAAATGTCAGTTCGGTCAGACAGCAGGTCTCAAACTGCATTTAAAATGCAAGAATACAAAAAGAAGAAAACAGCAGGCTGCTGGAATTACATTCCAGTGATTTCACAAATCATCCCTAGGCAATAAAAAATGTTGTGGCTAAGGTGCTGTTTTTGAGTGATAAATGTCGGTTCTATCAAATAATGAGTAAACGTGGTAAATGCTCAGATCTCTTAATGTGAGTGAATTTGTGCAAAGAACTCGTGAACATGTTTTGTATGGTCTATAATAGGCTCACTGCAACTTGTGTAAAAAAGTATTATGATGTTCCATTAATATCTTTCCACAACAAAAAGTATAAAGTACATTTTTCCCTACCCACAGCTCACAAAATCCATGCTTCTGACCACAGGAGGGTGAAGACTAATGCATGCCCCCTCCAATACATGTGAAGCCCCTCAGTAATAGTAATAGCAGTGTGTGCATTACACAATATCCCATTCACATCCATTTCCTCCAAAACAAAAAGTCCTTTATTCATACAAACCACATACATTCTTGAACATTGTTCTGTAAAATAAAAGTTCCATCCCAAAACACATCGAATGCTACAGAGACCTGAATTGAAGCTTCACATCTTTTACATTTACATCCAAGAGAACTTGCCAAAATAAAAGCACTGCAGCATAACCAACAAAAATCCCTACAATGACCAGCAAAGAAACAGTAATTTAAAATAATGTTACAAGAGGGATTTTTAAATAATAAAGGAACTAAAAATTAAAAAACACTTGAGCGAATAAAGAGCAAGTGGAGAACAGAAAATGAATCTCCGTCAGTCATGAACATCAGGTCCTAAACATGCATGTGACTTTGGGTGGTTCTCTCTCTCTTTAGGGCAGTAGTTGTGGAGAAGAAGTGTAAGAAAAACAACAAAGCACACACACACGCACACTTAACGCGCATATACACACAAGCACACGCACACATACACACACGTAGAACAGATCACAGAACAGATCATTCAGCACAGAACAGACTCAGAACACTTCTGGTTCTTTTTTTTTGTTTGTTTTTTTTCTCTTTTCCTTTTTTATTCTAGTCCAGTTTTTGGGTTTGTGCTCCTGGGTGAGAAGAACTAAAGCTGTTGGTGAGGAGAGTTGAGCACGGGAGCAGCTGCTACTTCAGAGGAGACGAATGAGTGGAGAATGGTGATGCAGCAGGAGCACATTGGAGTGGGGTTGGTTCAGTCTATCTGTACTGGTAGTTCATGCTGGAATCCCCGCGGCCGTAGCCAGTGCCGGGGTTGTGGTACTGGTTGGGGTTGGAACTGTAGTTCTGATTGGCTCCTTGTGTGTTGTAATTTGATTGGTTGCTGTAACCTGCAGGATAAGAACAAACAAGCAAGTTAGTTATAATGACTCATAAGAAATGAATTATACATGGTTCATACAAGGTCACTTTATGTGTAAAGATTTTAACCACATGCATTTGCACTTGGTAGTCAAATGTCAGGCCTCTTGCGATAACTGTTCGGACCATATACTGACCAAACGATAAAAAGTCATTTTAAGACACTTTTATCCCAATAATATACCAAAGTTAACTTAAGAACACGCATCCAGACACTTTAAAGGGCCGCTAAACCCCCTGATTTTTGTTTACTCTACCCTTGGCTCAAATTTAAGAATAAAAAGAGGGGCAGTTTGGGAAGGGCACTGGGTGATGTACGGGTTTAGAGGAAATGTTTATAAAATAAAAAATTTAAGCAGAGCTGGTCTATTTTTCAATGCATCAAAGGAACACATTTTAGCTATTAATGGAAAAAAATATGGTTTTGCATTTAGTGCCTATTTAAGCAAAGTTGCTGTATTGGCTCATTTATGTTTATAGGCTCTCTAATATAAAATACAAACTTTAATGTTTGTCTACATAAAAGACTTATTTAAACCAAGTAATTACTAATTACTAGGCTATAAGTAATGCTGTACTTTGTTGGTCTGCCTGCATGAATATTAAAAATGCTCAGTGTTCAATAAATGATTTAATAAATAAAAGTTTTGTACCCGTGTCTTTTTTTTTTAAAGCAAAACACCATAATTAGGGAATTTAATTTATGCAATGTTGTAAAAGGGTGAAAAATATTAAATGGTGGGGGGGGCGGGGGCATCCCTAGTATGGAATGGGCATTATCAAGCTCAGCAGAAACTGAATTAATGTACAATTTGTACGTACATAGCTTTTTTCAGAAAATGATACATAAAAATAACCGTAGTCAATACAAAAAGCAATAAAAAAAGTGCTTTTATGTATTAGTGGGGGAAAAAAGCTATCCAAACCAAAAACCAACAACAAACTAATGCCTAGTTTACACTAAATGACTATACCCGACAAATATATCAGGTTTAATATCCAAACCATCAGCGACTGATAGTTAAGAGCAGCATGATGGCCAAAACAGTTAATGTAGAGTCTGCTCACTTTGTTACCTCGCTTATATCAGAAAACTACTTAAATGCTAGAGGATGCACGTGTTTTTTTTGTGACAAAACCTGTTTTTAGAGGACAGCCAGACGAGTGTGATTTCCCACAGAAAAAATACATAAAAAAGAATTAATTTGTAACAACGTGTCACCAATCAGCCAAACAACAATAACTGCTAAGTTGCAGATATCAGACATCACAATTACCTTCATAGCTGTAGTCCTGACTGCCTGTTCCGCCAGTAACCTGGGACGGGTAGGCCGTGCTGTAGTTGCCATATCCTCCTCCACCTCCTCCTCCTGCTGCAGCTCCACCCTGAGCCTGGTTAAAGTTCTTCTTGCCCTGTCCGTAGCCCTGGTTGTACTGGTTGTAGGAGCCGCCTTGCCCTTGGGTTGGGGTTGTCGGGTAGGATCCTGGAGCTCCGCCTGTTCCTGGAGGCTTGGTGCCCTGGTGCATGGGGGGCTTCTTACCCGGGGATTTGGTCGCCGTTGTTTGAGAAGAGTAGCCTCCATCACCCTGGTAATACGAGGTAAAGCCACCCGTTCCGGGTGGTCCAGCAGACTGGGTGTTGGACACCGGACCTGTGGTTCCAGGAGCCTGAGGCGTTGATCCTCCATTGGCTCCTCCGTTATTATAGTAATCTGGAAGAGAATAAGTTACTCAGTGGAATCACAAGCATCACGGGGAGGCGATACGACAAATTAACATGGTAGTAGAATGTGGCAGCTGTGTCTGAAACGGAAGAAATGCTGCCTTCTTAGGAAGGATTCAAAGGCAGGAAATAATTAGATCAAAGTTTCGGAATAGTTTCTTCTTTTGTACTGGGCTAAAATGCCATCGTCACTCATACCTACAAGTTAGCTGACCACTTCATTTTGATTTTTATAGAGCGGCCTTTATCACTACACCGCCTTTTGAATGAGATGTGTGGGCGTTAAGGCATCTAGTCAGCATGTCTTAGATTTGAGACACAGCAGTCATTCAACATTACCAACACACTCAATAACACTCAACATATAAAGCATAATACAAAATGTATACAATCCATGTTCATACAACTGTGCTTCACTGTGATCAAACACTTGTTTTAAACTGAAAATTAAAACCTGTACAGAGAAGCAGATTCACATTGTTAACAGTAAACATTTGCACTTAAAATGTTTTAAACTTTAGGTTTGAGTTACTTGGCTAATAAAATATGGCCTGCTTTAGGAATCTCATTTAAGGACTGCAGTTTTGAAGAGAGATACATTATGGACTCTCGAATTAATATAGGCCCATTTGCACCTGTTCACTTAATGTGTTGTAAGCACATGTTGCAAGAGATTATATCTGGATAAGGCCAATTTATATTAGAATGCAAGTGTAAAGGCAACAATAAAGCACTTTAAATAAATACAAATTCATTTTCACTCAAATCACTTAAAGCAGGGCAAACATCTGTCTCTTCAAAACTAAATCTAAGTGTGATACTAGTCATATGAAGTGACCAGGTATAAACAGTAAACAGGGTCAATGGCCTTTTTTACTTCGGCTTAGGATCTTAAGGAATGCAAAAACGCTACCATAAAAACCACACTAGAATTAATTTTAAATGTAACTTACCTAATTAAACAACTAAATAACGTGTAGTGACACTGATTAACACAGCTCTATAAACAGATATATTAATAGTACATTAAATAAAGACTGAAAGCAAAGCTCCTATTTAATACTATTATAAAATATTATAATCCTAAAATCACAGTCACATAGACCGAAGGCTGATTTCCCTGCTCTTACAGATCTAGCAAACCTGGCAATTTACAGGTGGTGAGCTGATACATGTGTGTTAAACAAGAGTATCCAAAAACTGTGCAGAAATCCAATCCACCAGGACTGTAATTGCCCACCCCTGATATACATACCATGACTAAAAATAATTCATTTTAGAACTTGAGTTAGTGAAATCAACATTTTAAAATATACAAAGTAAAAAATCTTGCATAAATCTCACTTTATAAGGGGGACCTCATGTTTATTTAAAAAACAATGAAATAAAAAGGAACTTACAAAACAGGTTTCATAAAACAATCTAAATATGCACTGGTACTATGGTCTCCTCTGTATGGTTTCACAGCATCATTTCACATAATGGTACAGGAAAAAATAAAAATAAAAATGTTATATAATTTAATATATGGGAGCTCTGCAAACTTCCCACCACATAAAAAAATATGACACCACAGTTTAAAAAACAGAGCATAATAATAATAATAAAAAAAAAGTATGGCATTTGAAGGTGTGGAAGCAGGACAAAAATAAAACAATAAAACTGCATTAAAACTACAAAAGTACAAAAACAAGCATGGAGAGAAAGAAAAATCATTTGTAATCAGTGATTTTCCAGTGCCCAGTAAAGACTGAAGGGCACAGTGGATGGGCACATGCTGTAGAACGCACGCTGTCCAAACTGTCCAAAACCATCCAATCAGAGAGCATTAATGCATTTAATGCTTCACTGCAGCAGTGTGAGATCTCCAGGTTGAGAAGACAGTATCAAAAGAGTCATTATCATCATTTCCATCTTTTCCTTTATGGAGAGACGACAGCAAAGTCCCAGATGAATCCAGTGTTGAAGGGGCGGGCAGGAAGGGCAGGGTGGAGGTTGTTTTTTGTGTTTATTTTATTGTTAAACCGTATACAGTAAGGACAGAAAGTGAAGGGACTAAAGTTGATGAGAAATTAGTCATGTATCACGGTCATATTGCCTACTAATATTTATTTTTGTCCAGTATTTGTATCTGAAAACATCAGACATCTGTCGCAAACTCGTTGTAGCCATAGCAGTCTGAGACAAAGTCACCTAAAGAGTGAGACAGAGCAGAGAAGCACAGTATTAGATGCTTTTTTGTGCCGCCATAAAAATGGCAAAAAAGTCAAATTGTTTAGTTTATGAAGCAAATTGTTTTTAGTTTGATATAGATATATTATTATTATTTTTTTTTTTAGATTTCTCTGCTCCTGTCACCCTCAAGAAGAACTTTCCTCAGAAAATGGCACTGGAAGGTTGGCATGTTGTTTTTGTTTATTGAGAAAACGTTAAAAAAAGTCGAGAGTTTGCAGTCCGTGGCCCAACAAAGCAGAGAAATGTAAAATTGTGATTCAACCTTGGAGTGAAAAATGTTTCATAATGGCCTTTTCAGATTAGATTACACACAATAAAAAAAAGGTCACAATTTTTCATTAGTAATCCACACCTAAATATTCTTAGTATCTATAATAACATGACTGCTAATTACATAGATTAAAATAATAAAAAAGAAAGAAAAAATAAATAATAATA
Source organism: Astyanax mexicanus (assembly GCF_023375975.1). Taxonomy (NCBI): domain Eukaryota; kingdom Metazoa; phylum Chordata; class Actinopteri; order Characiformes; family Acestrorhamphidae; genus Astyanax; species Astyanax mexicanus. Next base: position 38,283,588 of record NC_064426.1, on the reverse strand, counting down.
ATTAAAAAAAAGAAAAAGAAAAAAAAACCTTAGGGATGCACACATAGGAATTTTGGGCTGATGCAGAAATCAGACATTACACAGTGTAAATGAATAGTGAAGTGATCCAGACTATATAGAAACATAAGGATTCATGTAGTAACTTAAAATTACTGTTGAACAAACCAAAATACTCTCAAGTATTTAGGTGCTTTTATCTGGGGTGCTGTTATCTTGCGGTTACTGAGGCAGCTAACGCTTGGGTGGCCCTGATTAGAGCCAGTTTCATCATAACGTTTTTGAAATTCAAGTAATTAACTCTTGATGAGTTCAGCACAGCTGTTAACTGAAAGCCTGAATTCCAGGTGACACTACTTTATAAAGCTGACTGAGAAAATCATCCAGCAGAGATGTACAAAGTAGTCATCTAAGCAACTTTGAAAAATCCAAAATAGAAAACATTCTGGTAGTAAATTAATGTTTTTTTTTTCTTCCTAGTATGTATCTACTCCATTAACCACTGAATTTAAAGTGCCCAAACCTTTGACTTGTACTGTATATTTCTGATGCAGATAACAGTTATAACTTTCAGAGACCAGAGATGTGGGAATAACTTTTAAACTAATAAAAAATAAATAACTAGCCTAAATCAATGGATTTTAAAGTAGCGTGGTCAGTGTCGTTGGGTTCTTTTCTGGCATACAATAAGATCAGCAGAAAGTATCAGCTTGAAATAGTAGTCAAATTGGTTGATGCTGCTATTGAAATTATATTGCTATCAGACGATAATTGCTTTTAATTTTTTTCCTTTTTGAAAACATCATTGTGCATCCCTAATAATAAAATAAAAAATAAAAACAGAAAATGAAACAAATGTACATGGATTTAAAGGCCTGCTTACAGCCAATGGAAAGACAAGGGAATAATACAAAATAAAAACCCTAATTAATACACCCAGGGTGTAACAGAGAAATACTCACTGTAGCCAGAGTTAGCATTGTTTCCATATCCATAACTTCCATAACCACCTATACAAGAAAAAAGGATAATTATTCAATGCATTCACTTTAAATTATAAGCATTTTACTCTGCAACTACTCAACTTGTTAGAACAGGGCAGGGATTGTCCCCCCCTGCAAAATGTAAAGTTCAAGAACATAAGCACAAAATCAACTATCAATAATACAATGGAAAATTGAAAATATACTGCTTTATAAGGATATCAATATTTTTCTTTATTGTGTCAGAACTACACACAATATGGCAGTCCCCATACTTATACTCATAGGTACATTTCTTACCTTGATTGTATCCTCCACTGTTATTAAAACCTCTGCCCCTGCCCCGCCCCCGGCCCCTCCCACGGCCTCTGGGAATGCCCGATTGGTCATCAGGTGGTCCGCCCATCATTCCAAAACCAGGAGCATTCTGATAGGACAGATTAAGAACAGTTAAAAAATTAAAGCCAACCTACTGAAATCAAATTATTGTTAAAGAAGAAAGGCATTACGGTACATTCACACTGCTGCAACACAACAATGAAAGGATTCGCCTCCTCCACTGGATGCTTTGGTGTGTAGTGTGTAGAGTTGTAGTCAACAACTGTGTTTGAATTAGACCCTGGTTATTTTTATTAACTACTTTTAACCAATGATCATCATTTTCTGTGAACTTTTCTAAAGAAGTGAGAGGGTTTTGGGGGTTTATAAAATACAGCAGTATAAAACTGGGAAAATAAGTCACTACTCATATTGTGAGGAATCAGCTTTGCCTGTGAAAGCAGGGATTGGTTTATATGCAGTGGAGACTGCACTGTTAGTAGACTAAAAATACTGTAATATTTTGAAGCGTAGATTAAAGTGTGGGCAACTTTAAAATCCATTGATTTTAGGTTAGTTTTTTTTTTTTATTAGTTTATAAGTTATTCCAACATCTCTGGTCTCTGAAAGTTATAACTTATCTCCATCGCAAATGTACAGTACCAGTTTAAAGTTCAGGCACTTTAAATTTAGTGGTTTAAGGAGTAGATGCATACTATGAGAAAACAACATTAATTTAGTACCAGAATGTTTTCTATTTTGGATTTTTCAAATGTGCTTATATGACCACTTTATACATCTCTGCTGGATTTTCTCAGTCAGCTTTATGAGAGTGTGGCAGCACGAGTTGACGCAACACACTAACTGAAACTTCTGCAACTTTTGGGGAAACGAGAGATTAAATGATACACATACAAGCTTGCCAACAGGTCAAAATGTGTACCTTTTTTTACGCAAAACGCATAGATCTGGTCTATGTCAGGTCTGTTATTGGCCAGAATCCATCCACCTTTCTTTATGCTGGGTTTTAAAAATATGTTGTAAATATTTTAGAAAAGCCTGAGCTAGCTTAGCTTTAGCAGCATCTTTTCCATACTGAGTTATGCCTGGGGTTTGGGTGGAGACAGTCCTTTCGTATGTGTGGCCTTGTTAGCGCTGCTACATTTTCCATAGTCCTCTGGGCAATGTTCTTGGTCTCCATAGAAAACAGTGGGAAGCAGGGTGAAAGATTCTTGTGTCGCTGCAGTGTTAAATGTACCATATAGTTGATAAAAGAGAAAGAGTGGTATTACCATAGTTTTCTTTTTCTTGGCTGCATCCAAGACAGATCCTTCTGGAAACAGTTTCTCTAAGGCAGCCAGAGCTGCATAAGCCTTCGCCACCTTCTTATTAGAGCCTGTTCCCTGGAACTTCTGTCCATCTATCTCCACCTACAAGCAGACAGCAGTGAGGGGTCAGGTGAAGTTAGGTTATTTACCTGGATAGAAACTAATAAAAAATTATCAGTTTAACAGCAATTGTTTGTGTGAGAAGGTTCTTTATTGTAGGGGACATACGGCCAGTGTTTGTGGTAGTATTTGTACATTTTGTTAATTGTTGTTTTAAACCAAATCAAAGAAAACAAGGCCTTTACCTCCATCACAAAGCGTTTGTCATGGCTGCCGCCGGTCTCAGAGATCAGCTCATACTTGAGGCCTCTGCGTTTCTCATTCAGCTCCATCACAGGGTTCTTGCCCTGTTTGGTCAGAATCGGGCCTTGCTGGCGGGCAGTCTGAGGTGGGGAAAAGCACAAAAAAAAACGATATTTAATACAGTTTTCATTTCATTTATCTTGGCATGTTCTCCTTCACCAGTCTTCCACAACGCTTTTGGATAACTTTATGCTTTCACTTCTGGTGCAAAAATTCGAGCAGTTCATCTTGGTTTGATGGTATGTGATCATCCATCTTCCTCTTGATTATATTCCAGAGCTTTTCAATTGGCAAAATTAAAGAAACTCATTTTTTTAAGAGGTCTCTTATTTTTGCTCTTATTGTTACTTTGGTTCTTACTTAGTTTTTAACCAAACACTAATATATCAGCTTGATTTCAGTATTGCAATACATTAAATTGTAACTGCTGTATCGTGATCTGTTTAATTACCAGGTTCTTGAAGAAAATTGGATTTACCACAATTGACACTAAACAACATACACCAATTAAAATCTTTAACACATACTGTCGTAATCTAGCATTTCAGATTCATTTTAATATGATTTAATGTGTATTAATTACCTCAGTATTTTCAGCAGGCTCAGAGTTAGTCAGAGCAGATGGGACAGCAGCTTCAGTCAGTGTATCTGTGTGTTTGATGTCCTCCTCTGCATTTGCAGCCACTTCATCAGTCTTTGCTGGTTCAGCAACCTTCTGCTCCACCCCTGTGGGGAGACCCATGTCCTGCAGGACCTGCCACACAAATTTACGAGTTAATGTGGCATAATGACTTAGAACTTATTGCATATTAAATAAATTAATTTTTCAGTAGAACCCTTACCTTAACAGCTACGTGTAGTTTGGCAGTGCGTTTAGAGGGGCCTGAAGCTTCAAAGTTCTTCCCATCGACCTCCACAGACATGGTGAAGACAGGCACATGTACAGGACCAGTCTGAGAGATGAGTTTATACTGGAGTCCAGGCTTAAGCTGGTTCAGTCGCATCAGAGCATTCATAGCCTGAGGAGGCTCTGACTTTTCCTCTCCAGCTGCAACAGAAACAAAAAAACAGCACGGGTTGAGTGGTCAAGATCTTGTTTTAAACCAGAAACCTTTAATAAATAAAAAAATTAATAAAAAATAAAAAAAAATTCACACATGATTTTAAGTTGTAATGATTATGATAAGGAGTAGTTACATTTCTTCTGCAGTTTCTTCTTCTTCTTGTTGGGACTCTTATCATCGCTTCCATCCTCTTCTTCAATGGGCCGCTTCATGGGCGGAGCATAAGTTGTGCTAGGTGGAATCTGGACTGTAAAGTTAAACACATTTTATAATTATAATTAAGGCAAATGCAACAAAATACTCTATGTAAAACATTAGTATGATATTTTATTGCATCATGATACATTTTCTTATTGTATTGACCATATGTTTCAATAAGAATTTTCCATTAAATATATGATAAAAACAATCTTTTTTATCTATTTTATGTGTGTATCTAATATTCTCCAATCTATTAGAACAGCAGTTTTTAAAAATCTGCCACAAATCTGCTTTTTGTCTGGATGACAAAACATTGCAATCAACTTGGAAAATTTCTTCTTTTTCCTTCTATCTATCTATCTATCTATCTATCTATCTATCTATCTATCTATCTATCTATCTATCTATCTATATATATTTCATTTCTTCCAACTGTATTGGTATGATCAAATTCACCACAATCTGTGACTTTTATACTATTAATATCGATATCTGAATTATATTATATTGTATTGACTAAAATTAAAAATATACATTACACATTTTGGACAGATATAAATTTGGCTGAGGGAAAAAAAAAAACATGTTAAGAAAATAGACTCTACTAGCACTGCTTAGGTACATTTATGAATAGGATAGCACTGCTGATGTAGGTTTATAACTAAAATTGCACTGCTGATGTAGCTGAAACTGGTGGATAAAATAAACGATTAGGATGCAGCACAGTACCATGCTGGAATTCACTGAGCTTTACTTTTTCACTAAAGATTGTAAAAGCAGTCTGTATGCCTAGCTGCTGCTTTTATACACTGGTGGACATGGAAGTGATTGACCTTAGTTTTGCAAATGGCAAATGTAATGAAAACCTATGAAGAAACATGCTCAATATTCAGCAAAATGTTTAATTTGGTTTAATCTGTTTCAGCCAAACATTTTTATCATTTTAGTGAATCTGTATATATTACTGAACTCCACACAACTAACCTGTGTAGTCGATGGGGGTCTCACTCTTTGGTTTCCGGGGCATCTTTGAAGGCAAAGGATCCATGCCGAGCACTTTGTGAAGCTGCCCAAATGCAGAAAGCCTTAAAGCATGCTGTCAACAAAACATAAGAGAAAGAAAAAGCTTTAGGCCACATTCAGATTCCACATACCTGTGTACATTTGAGCTTAGAAACAATCAAATCTAATACTTCTTCAAAAGATCACTGCCATACCTGAGCACTCTGTGTAATGTCTTCCCGCTGCTGGTAGTCCATATGCCCGATGGCATCAGTAGGATCTTTCTCACAGGGGTCCGAGATACCGGAACCATCTATTAAAATACCCAGTAAAGAACAGCGAGTGAATTTTTTGTAATCTGAACAAAAAAACACTTATTCTGAGCTTTGAAAGAGAAAGAGAATCAAAACGTACAGTTACCTGCCATCAGGATTCCAGAAGCTAAACACTCAAGAACTCTCCGGAGAGCCTCGCCTGCTCCCATTGGTCGGTTCCCTGTACCAATAGCTTTCTCACACAAAAGCTCCAAAGGCTGTAAGGAAAGAGATAATACTACTGAAACACTGAAATTTTGTAATACGAAGAAAAAAAAATCAAGTCAACTTTAAACATTTTCCTTCCATTACTTAAAAATGTTCCAAATGTAATCCTAATTTTTAGTTATCAAATATTATAGCTAGAGAAGTTTATGACATTTATAGGCTGGCCTAAAAACTCACCCATCCTCTAAGTGGGGCCCAGGTAGGAACACGTGCACAAAGGTCCCTAAGAATCCGGATGACGATCACACAGGAACGCAGCCCATTGGCCCTGGCCTAGAGACACAAGCAGG